>NC_092872.1:158740399-158850399 GCF_028372415.1 Notamacropus eugenii
CCTTTCCCGTCCCCCTTCACCACCACTTCTATTACCAGTTCCCAGAGTGGTAGGATGCAGGGCTCCTTCCTCACTATTCCCTGGTGCCTTGCTGTTTCCAAATCAGATACACTACTTGGGTAAGACCAAGTGAGGAAGGACCCAAAGAAACTTTGAAAGAGAGCTGTTTCTAGGGCTCCCTCAACTGCAGAATGAAGGGGCAATTGAGTGGTGGGTGGTTTGGTAAGTACAATTCATTCCCAGATTTCCCTCTTCCCCGGTCCCTATCTTTCAAGCTGACATTTAGGAGAACAGGAGGGAGAGATAGAGAGAGAGCGAGAGAGACAAAGAGAGACAGAGAGACAGAGACAGAGAGATAGAGACAGAGACAGAGAGATAGAGAGAGACAAAGACAGAGAGACACAGAGAGAGAGAGAGAGACACAGAGAGAGAGACAGAGAGAGAGAATCCTAAATAGTTTCTTCAACCCAAGGAATAGTGAACCTGGCAGTCAATGCAAGAATCTGGAATTTTGGTTTCAGTTGGGGTTGAAGATAGAACAGCCTGTCCCCCACTTCCTCAGCTATCCCATTCCCACTCCTGTCCAACTGCCGCTAAATGTCCTGAAGTAGTTGAGAGTTGCTCCCTCCCTCTCCTGTAATCTGTTTAGAGAAGTTTCGCTAAAGAGCTCTTTACCTGAAACTGACACCCTGAAGCACTCTCCAGGGGCTTGTTGGGCAGATGTAATAGCAGGGCCAGGCGGGTCTGGTTTGGCTCGACACGGGGACATTTGTCATGGGTGACCGGTGAACTTAAGCTTCAGAGCTCGGAACTGTACGGAGAGGCTGGGGCTAATGTAATAAAGCTCGAGAGACAAGAGGAAGGGCCTCTCTTGCCCCAGGGCCGCCACATGTTCACTCCGTTTTACTGTCAGGGCTACATGGAGGCTGTGGCTTCATTTCATATTCCATTAATATTTACAGCAGCTATTGAATTTCCCATTACAAAGTTCACCATACACATTGCTAATATGAAATTTTAATAGTATTGTGCACATTATGAAAAGTCCTGCCATAAAAAAAGAGAAGAGAAATCCAATAGACAAGTTGCCCTAGGAAGTTCATCACTGCAAAACACTTTCAAATTTTCCCCCCAAAAGTCTTTCAGTATATTTATTTGTGTATATTAATAAGGGTTAGAAATACCTCCTCTGCCTAGGGATTCTTTTTTTTTAATACTGAGATCAAAAGAAATGAAATACAGTGGTTTATAAAAAGCTCACCCTTTTCATCATAATTAATTTACAAATAAGTTTAGTTTGTTTGTTTTATTTTATTTTATTTTTTTAGTTTTGCCTGCCTGCGGCATAAGAGAAAGGAGTAAGAGTTAGAGGAGGGGAAAGTCAACCTGTGTATTACTTGTGAAAACAGGATTGGTTGGAGTTTGTGTGTGTATCTGTGTGAGTGTGTGTGTGTTTTCTGATCTCTGATAAGAAAGGCGTTCTTTATTTCTGACTGCATCTCCACATCACAACTGACTACAAAAACCAGATTGAAAAGTGTGGCCTTGAAAAGATTTCTGCTCAGAGGCAAGATTTGGAAAATTTGCTTAATATCACCTCAAAGTGTGAAAGCGGAAGAGGTGTGACAAAGTAGACTTTACATGCGGTGATTAAAGAAAAAGTTAAAAAAAAAAAAAAGATTAAGTGTTTAACGGTCAGTTTGTCCCTTTGCTATTTCAACCTTCCCAGAGGTCTCAACTTATTCCTGTTATATCTCTAGACCTCAGAAAGACCTGTGAGAAAAACGAATTGAGCTCCAATTTCATTTGAAATGAAGTCGGAGGAATTGCAAGACGGCTCAAGAAAATGAAAGAAATGACACAGAACATAGTGAAAAAGGACTTCGAGGAGGAATTTGCTTATAGGGAGTGCGTTTGTGATTGGTCTGGCTAGGAGGTGCTTTAAAGTGCCAATCTTCAGACTCTGGACTTTCATCTACATGCCCCCCCCCCCAGCCTGGAGGGCAACGGGTACAAACCCCACCTCTGGAGACTGGCATCCAGGAATCTGAAACAGTTTCCCAGATCGATCGTGACGTTCTGAATTTATTTTAAATGAAAGAATTAACTTTGAGTGGAAGAACGAAACCATCCTCTCAAGTTTGAAAATTGAGAAATGATGGGCATGTCTGGCTTGGTGCAATCACTATCTGGGACAAATTCTTGGACAATTTCCCCATTGGAGAGTGGGCCTGGGACTGACATGTGGGATCGCCTGTCTCACATAGAAGCTTGTGTGAGTTACTACCTGGGGAGAAGGACTCCACTTCCCTATAGTCTTGAACTACCCTATACCTGGATGCTCGTGAAGGTTCCCAACCTACACCCAAAAGGTGCCCTCCTCTCTTATCAATTCCTATCCTCCACATCTCCTCTGGATTGGCAGGCTCTCACCCTCTATTCAGAAACTTTTAAAGATGGCCAGGTTCCTGAGGAAAAGGCCCACATCTTTTCTCTGATAAACAGGAGGAAAGGAATAGCCTTTTTTTTTTTTTCAAAAAAGGCTTGTGATATAATCTCTCTTAGCTCTCTCCACCTCCTGACCCCCCACCTCTACCCTCCCTCCCCTGTGCTTCCCTATCTCCAGCTTCCCTGGTGTATATAATTAATGACAGTACTTTTTAGCTTTACTCCAGAGTCTTAATAAGCTTGTATTCACGCAAGAAGAGGGCAATTTAGGAGTCCTTGGGTTACTTTTCTGCAAAGGGAAAATGACAGTCCCAGAAGGTATGGAAGGGTGACATTTCCACACTAAGATCTGTTTTTCCCATTTTCTCTGTTTTTCTTTACAGCCCTAAATGTGTCATGCTTTGTCACATCCTCTGTGTGTGTGTTTTTAGAGAACATTTGAATAAAAGGCTCTATGCCAGGTATTGGTGACACAGTGGGTGGAATTTTCAGCCTTTCCACAAAGAGTTGGAAGCCTCTATTTGCATAAGGTCAGAGTACAGCTTCTGATAGAACTTTAGCAGCATCTCTGTCTCTTAGCAACACTCTTGCACTCTTGGTCCCTGCATTAAATTGACTGGTCCTTTCCTTTTCTTCCTTTCATTGGGAGGCTTACAATAAAATGTCACCCTTCCAACCTGTGCCTGTCACCCAGTAGGTCATCTGTTTCTCCACCCTCCCCTCCCCCCCTTTCTCTTCAACTCAATTAGACGATGAGATTATTCATTTGGTGGATTCCCAAAACTGCTTCATTTTATTTTGTTAATTAATATTAATAACATTTCTCCTTTTGTTATTAATAAAAAGCCCTCATAAACATAGGAGAGATAAGGAACAAATTGCAAGCACCTGCAAAACAATAGGACTGGAGAGGGGTAATAAGGCGAGTTGAGATAGAGAGAGCAAGGTTTAGGTCACCCTCTCCACCCATTTAGTTGATGCAGGGTTGAGCTCAGCATGGAAGCCTTCAAAGTGCTTAGAATATTAGAGTCACCCCTCTTGGCTCTGGGATGGGAATTGATGACAGAATACAGATGCTGATAGGTAGTGTTAATGGAGGGTCAAATTTGGACAATAGTATCCATCACTTGCCTCATGGCTCTTCTGTCAGATGGAGTCATTTCTGACTGCTCTATCACTTAGATTTGGGAGAGATTCAATTATTACATTCAGCTTGGCAAGGAAATATCCAAATCTGTGCCCAAAGGAACCATATTAACAACAGTAATAACAATAATAATAATTATGACCATAGCTTTCCTAATGTTCATTTAAAAAAGAAGGTGGGGGGAGCTTAAATGTAAAGATGTTCCTTCCTATTTTATTCTAACAACAGCTGTCAAGTTACTCGACCTCTCAGGATAATGGCAGCGAAATTAAGACAAAGAAACTTTGGTCTGGATGTCTGAAAGATAATTGCAGATTTGATAAAGTTTTCAATTTCTAAATTTTGCTTATTTTCTAAAGTTTGAGATGACAATAACTTGAAGCTCTTTGATCTGTTTCTAACAGTGCATCTTAAATGTTTCTCCTCTTTTGAAAAAAAAAATGTCAGCATTTGGGCAAGCCAAATGAGACTGTGAAGTAAAGAGGATGTATGCAATGGTACTTTACATGACAGAGATCATTATTTGTATTTAAAAGTTACCTGTCGCCTGAAAGTGCAGTAATTAGCTTATTCAAGTTAAGGCTGAAGAAACACAAAATAAAACATGTAAAAGCTTTGCATTTAAAGGACCAGGGTGGGGGAGGTTTAAGTAGCGGTGGTGGTCCTTTTAAATTCAGTCCAGGTTTTATTCTCTGGCCCCCTGTGGAGAATTGATCCACTTCTTAGAAGGAATGGTTTGTTTTCTGTAACATATTATCCATCCCTTTGAGTGGTATAAATGCTAAGGTGAAACACAGCGCTTTTCCTAGGTATTTTCGTAAAACTCCAGTTTCTTTTTCTCGTCTCTTCCTCCTTGACTTGGACACACTGTAATTCTTGTAGTATATTGCTCTATAAATTCTCAGGTAATGGGGTCTGAGAAAAGCAACAAGGGTTAGAAGTCAACTGGCTCCTCTTTAATAATTCACATGTCATATTTCTTCCACTATGTCAAGTTTGCTAAAGAAGATGGACAGGGACTGACGGGCAGCCACTTGAGTTTATTATCCAAGGGCTCAGAAGGCAGGAAACCCGTGAAGAGAGACACCTCTGTTTTTCTTACAAAGGAACTACACCCGGATCTCAGAGTTTCTCTCTCTCTCTCTCTCTCTCTCTCTCTCTCTCTCTCTCTCTCTCTCTCTCTCTCTCTCTCTCTCTCTCTCTCTCTCCCTCCCTCCCTCCCTCCCTCCCTCCCTCCCTCTCTCTCTCTCTCTCTCTCTCTCTCTCTCTCTCTCTCTCTCTCTCTCTCTCTCTCCTTCCCTCTCTTCTCTCTCCATCCCTCCTTCCTCACTCCCTTTCGTTTCTCTCTGTTCAACTCTTTTTAGTAACCCAGCAAATTTCCAGACTCAATTAATAAAAACATATTTTTCCTATCTCCATTTACCCTGCGTAAGAACTTTGTCCCTTTTTATTTTCACTCTGTATTCTTATTTTAATATGCCATACGCTGCTCAACTCTGCTCACATCTTTGACATGACATAGCTCCATCACCATCACCATTTCACTTATAAATTGAACTGCTTTCCTGACCTTTACTGTTTTCACCAATACACATCAGCTAGTGTCTCCTTTACATGTTTCCTGCCTCTATCTCTAGTTCCTTCCTTGTCTTTTATTTTGGGGAAATTGAAAGAGGGGACCAGTGGGCATGTGAAATGAATAATTTCCTTTAGCCCCAACATCTCAGGGTACAGAAGAAGAACAAGGAGGAAGGCAATAGTGTTAGGAGAGGTTGAGATCATTTGCAGTTTGAAGAATATTAATGGAGGATGAACCTTATATAACATATAATTGGATTCCAGAAAGAAAATATTAAACTTTTTTTTTCTGTATCTGCTAACCTGTGCATCCCTATCATTGATTCCCTCTCAGATTCTTCTATCTGGAGAAAGGAGAGAGGGAAGAAAGAGGAGTTAGATTTCTTATTTTTTCAACGTCTTCTAAAGGAAATCAAGTTTCATAAATTTTACAGGAAAACTTAATTCGCTTATGTTCCCTTCTCTTTCTCTGTCTCCTCTTTTGAAAGGCAAATATTTTGCTTTTAGGCTTCCATCTCATATTATTAAAGTGTTTCTATATATTTCCTATTCTCATTTTTATTCTTTCGTTTTTGCTTCTATGCTGAAGCTTCTTCTCTTGCAAAGCCCTTATTCATGTTTGTATCCTGAATAATAGCTTTCTATCTTTCAATTCTGTCAAGTATTTGAACTCCTCTCTCTTTCTAAAAAAAAAAAAAAAACCCACAAAAAATAGTTTCTGAAGGCATAGTTTTATCTTTAAAATATTTATTGAAACGAAAAGCATAACCTTCCATCTATTATGACCAGAGAACATGCAATAGGTTTTTTCTTCCTCTTTCATTTTGGGATTGCAGTGTTGTAAAAGAGGATTTTTTTTTCTAAGTGATTAGAAAGAAACGACTGGTGGGCTTTGTTCCACTTGGAATTTAATGCAACTTTCCCAAGGGTCTAGTAGTGCAGGAAATAGGAATTCAAAATCAGTTCAATAAACATTCACTAAGCACCTACTATGTGCAAAAGTACTATCTTCGGATCTGAAATATTCTAGCCTGTTGTTCTAACATAAAAATGAACCAACTTCAATTTGTGCCTTTTAATGACATTCCATTTTTGGTACCTGACAAAGTCACATCAAAAGGTAACATGGCATCAGTAGTTCCATATGAAGGTGATGATCTCCTAGATTCCGGGCACGTCTCTCATTAAAATCAAATAGTAATTAGAGAGAAACTCCTCAAACAATTTTAAAATATCAATAATAATTTACGTTTCAAGGGACCATGTAAATAAACTGTTAGGGCGAACTGGTTTGCAAGGGGAGGTGGAGGAAGAAAATAGGGAAACTATATATATTCTGATGTATCGTGCCAAAAAGTAGATTTAGACCATTGATCAACATTTCTTTGGACTGCTACTTTTTGTAATGAAACAAACGAGCTGGCAACTTTAACAAATTAATAAATATGGTGCGTATATTAGGCAAGAGATAGAAATCATTATAATGCAGCTATATGTTCATAATTGTAAAATAGTGTCTTTCTCGCCCAGCTGATAAAATTTGTAAGAGCGAAGAGAATAAGGTGAGGAAGAGGAGGATGCAAAGAGAGAAGGAAGAGAAAGAAAGCGGTAATACGTATAATCTGTATAGAATCTTAGTGGAGAAAGTCACTTTCCAAACATAAAGTGGTTGGTGTAATGTGGTTTTGTTTTGAAACAAAGTATAATTTCTCTAAGGAAACTTTTTCCAAGAAGCCTTAATAGGGTGGTTTTGCATTTCTCAAATAAACCTTTCCCCTTTAGTGTTAGCAGTGGGAATGGAAATTGCATAAAAGTATTATTTCTTTTTTTTAAGAAAATAAAGTTGTCCTGCTTCCCCGCCCCGTCCCCGCCTCGCCCCACCCCTCCCTACACCGGGTTGTAGTAGCAGTTAACTGTGGCAAAGTAAAGCTGTCCTCGGAAAACTGACTTAAAAACTGATCACAGCCCAGACTTCTTGGGGTTAAGAGTTTTTGTTCAGGTTTCGCCCACCCCCGCCCACCCTCCCGCCCCCCAGGTTCAGCGAAGGACTAGTGCTGTGCAGGTCTGAGCAGTAAGAGACACATAAGTATTTTTCCACTGGCGACTGACGATGAAATGCACTTGAAAAGCTGCCAGACCGAATTAGGATGTTATCCCACCCCAGCAAAATCAGATGGTTGAAGTATCCCTGAGCAGCTGTTAGACTTGGTTTTACACCTGCGAAGTTTGCTTATAGAGAAACCACGAAAGAGAGAGAGAGCTATCTTTTAGCTGACACCCAGAGTAAATCTTTGGCATGATTTTTTCATGTTTTAATTAGGTGACAGACACTGTGAGAGGAGAAAATCATAATCGCAAGAAAAAAGGGTAGGTATAGATGCATCTACATATGTAATGGGCTACGTCGAGGCATATATAATACATACATATTTATATATTATATGGGTGTTGTGCAGAGACATGGAAAGATATGTGGACACATATGTGAAGCTTCAATTTTCTGAGAACTTAGACCACACCAAAATGACTTCGTGTGTGTTTTTAAAAAGCTTATTCCTAGAAAAGAGTTGCCCACAGGTCGAGTGCACTCCAATTTTTGCTCAGTACTTTGTGAAGAGATGGTAACATGCCCAGGGGTGCTGATTTGATTACAGAGGGAATGGGAGGCAGACAGACACTACCCGGAGAGGCAGCCCCTATCCACCCACTCACCCACCCACCCTTCTATTCCCCCCACCCCTGCATTGCTTAAGAAGCAATGTTTCAAACCCTGCCCGAGACTGCTGATTATATCAAGAATTCTGCTAACACCTATCATTTGAAGTCATCTTTGCTCTGTCTTCAAAACATCTAGAGCATTTTTGATTCCACTTTCTGTTTCTTCTTATTGAGTTCTCCGTGTCTCTCTGCAACTTGTCATAACCTGTAATAAAATGCCCTTTTTGTCGGGAGTTAAAGTCCAGAGGGCATCAGTTCTATTTCCAACTGACAGAAGAGAAAAGGAGCCGGGCTGCGTTGCAAGACTCTCTTTTGTCTGCCTCCAGGTTTTAACTATTTCGTAACCCTTGCCCAGCACAAACGCCAGCAGTGCCTATGAAAGGGTTCGGTTGGGTGCGGTGACCTGCAGCATCCTTTCATCCAGGATTAGGAGGCATGGCCAAATTTTAGCTATTTTGAAAAACTCCAAACCAAAACAAACCCTCAAGAAAGAATGACACTGGACCCCTAGGGAAAACCTTTGCCTTCTTTCCTCTTCCAGCCCCCTAAACCACCACCACGCCCCAACCGCTGCTTTTCCACTGATCAGTTATACATAATATTCCCTGGGGTTGTAGTGGGGAAGAATAAAAGTTCCTTTGGTCAGGATAACTCTTCTTAATCACAAGAAACTGGTCCTGAACAGTGTTTCTCCTCTATGTCAATGCGAGAGTGGGGAGGTTTTCAACATCAAGTCAAATTGACCTTGGAAGAAAGTTCTAGGTTTCACTTTAATGGAACCTACTAATTCCTGCTCCCCAACCCTACAAAAAATAGTTTGTTTGAAAATAAGGAATGACTGAGTACATTCACTTGGAGGCTGAGACAGCAGAAACTATTCTTAATCCACTAGTGGAAGCATTCTTGTAAATATATAATATTAGCTAATATTTATACTGTGCTTTAAAATTGGCAAAATATTTTACATATTATGTATCATTTGACCCATATTGGGCTACTTAGGTGATTGGAGACATTTTCCCAGTTACCCACTTTTAATTTTTTAAAAGTGAAATCTGAGCATGATGACTTAGAATCAAAACTGAAAAAATGATAGAAATATAATGTAGCAGAAAGAGCTGTAGTTCTCGAGTCAAAAGACTTAGACAATCTCATTTGCAGTCATTACTACCTGTGTGACCTTAGGTCCCTTAACATTCCTGGATCTCAGTTTCCTCATCTGTAAAATGAGGGAGCTGAGCTAGATGACTTCTAAGGGTGCTTTCAGCTGTAGCTCTCTGATTCCATGAATTGTGTTCTAATTGTTTTCACCTTTACTAGATGCTGAAGGTTAATAGGGAGAGTACTTTCTCCCTCTCTCTTTCCACCTCCAACACCAAGAATGAGGATAATATAGAGATAACAGGTTAGAATTATCCTGGGTTTTAGCTCAGTAGTTCAAACTTGGTCTCCTCTTGTGTTTTTTTGTATACGCTGTATTTTTGCGCAATATTTGCTCTGTATCCTTTAAATGCTTTCTCTTTTCTTCCGATTGGCAAGCAACCAGACTACTCTCCTCTCACCCAGGCTCTGTGATGATGTATACAGAGAGATCCTTTTTTTGGTCAAGCCAAAGGGAGGTCATTCTAATAATACCCAAGGTCACTGGTGGGAGCCAGTGAGTCTCCCAGTCATTTTTCATTTGCTTGCAACAGTTAATGACAGTTATAAGGAAAGGAGCTGGAGCTGATGGCTGCGTGATGTCACCAGCACATGCCAAAGGGATTATAAGGGCAGGTAAGGGGCAGGGTGGTGGAATCAAAGATGGGAAAGAAACTAAAACCAAAACAGAAACCTCTCTGGAGTTGCCTTACCAATGGTAGCATTTGTCTTTTGTTTGTTTGTCTTTTTAAAAGTTCTAACATGCTAAAAAATGAAAGAGCTTCCAGGCTTTCCTCCTAATGAAATGATTCTGCTGCAGAGTATTTATGTATGTATCCACTGAGCTCCCAGGTCAGTGGTAGAGAGCATCAGGAGTTTGAGGTTAGAGGGTCTCCTAGGTTTCCATAGTTGCAGATCTTTGGAGGAGTTGGAAATCCATCATGTGATTCTCCTTGTTCAGATGTGTTTGTTTAGGACTTCCTAAGAAAGAAACACCCAGACGTGCATGAGCCTTGCTCTCTTTGCATGGCGCCCCTGTCTTTTCTCAGGGCCCACAAAGCAGGTTTCCTTTACAGTGGAGCCCCCAGGAGAGATGAATATTGACTTAGCCATGTGCACCAACACTAAGGTTCAAGATCGATTGTGCCCTAACTCTCCCCCTTTTCCCCTCCCTCACATTCACAAACCCACAGACCTACCCCCCCAAACACACACACACATTGCAAATCTCTTTGAGTGCAGAGAGGGTGGTGGGTTGGGGCTGTTTTTAATCGCTGTTAATACTCTAACCACACTCTCTTTTCTACCCCAGAGGAATTCCACAGAAATCGACAGGCACTCATTGAACCATCTTATTTGAGGAAACAACGACTTTGTGTTGTAAGTCATGTGCTGTTGCAGAAGAGGAACCAAAAAGTGGTAGAGTTTGATTTCAGAGAAGGAGTGGTATGATGCTGTGCTCTGTACAATCACTTCCAATTATTCAAGAGAAATATACAATTCTATCTTCCTCGGTTTAAAGGTATTGGTAAAACAAAGAAGTTTAATATACAAAAAAAAAATTAAGAAAGTTACAGTGGATCTAAGTCTGCAAAGAAGAAAACTTTTAGGAGGAAAAAAAGATTTAAAAAAAATAAAGACCAAGAAATTGGGTTTCTGTTTTAAGCAATTGTTCTAGGAACATTACATGACATTGTTTATTATAATTCGCTATTTTTTTTTCTTCTTTTTCCTTTTGCTTTATTTCTTGAAGTTGCTATAAGTATCTCAAATAAGGCTCTTTATATCCACATTTAATGTTCACTTTAAAAATGATACTTTATTACCAGTTTTGCAGGTGCTGCTTTTATGGTGACGGTGATTATTACTGTCCTGCTTTTTAATCTCTTGTAAAAATGGAATCTTTTCCCCCCTATCTGTCCTACTTTTATAGAAACCATGGTGCCGTAGTTACTGGAAATGGCATTCATTTTAAACACTGTTCAGAAATAGTCAGGACATATTTGAGGATCCTGACAATTATATCCCCATTCTCCACAGTTGGCTTGTAGGTTTTATTCAAAATGAAGCTATTTCGGGACATATGAAAGCCAGTAAATTTCCTGATGCACAAAAGAAAATGGTGCTTTCTGCCCACTGCCTATTTCTACTCAAAAGTGAATAATGCCCCCGCTACAACTAGGCCTGACTTGATTTATCTTGGTTAATAGGATTAGAGTGTTAGCCTCTCTCAAGAATATCCAAATGCATAGCAAGAGTGTTACTGACTCACTGATGTCTTTTGCTTTTCCGATGGGCATAATGACACACCTACAAGCAGAGGGCTTTTGTCCAGTGGGAACAGCCGGATTATCTGTATCTAGTGAAGTAAGGCCTGTATGGCCACCTCTGCCAAGACTCAAAGCCAGAACCCAGTCACTATAAAATAATTGTGTCACTACCTAACCAATGCACTCTTCATGTTTCATTTATCTTTTGACTGTAATTGAATGGTTGAAAAGGAAAAATGTAGACAGATTCCAGCTGTATTGAGATCTGTTTCTTCCTCTACTACCCTGGCCCATCATTAGATAGTTTCCCTCTCTGTGTAGAAGGTCAGAGAGTATAAATATAAATTGCATTTTGCATTACTTCTAGATGAGTGAAGCTGTCAAAGCAATAATATAAGCTTTCAGTCCCACATTCTACCACTTCTTTCCCATTTTTTGGCCAGGAGGTCATGTGCAAATTGAACGTGACAACCCAGAAGACATGTCCAACAGACACATATTGTTACAGGGCTCTGCCATCACCCTCATAACAACATCAGACCCATACTAGACTCTGAGTTCTTCAGGAGCAGGAACTCCTAACTAACACTATGGCCCATCTTCCTCATAGGTTCACTTCAACCCTCACATTTATTTACAAATAGTAAGAACCACCCATTTTAAACATATACCATTTAGCTCAACACTTACATAGAAAGTTCTTTGGGGAAAATATTTTTTCCCTTTATAATCTCTATGAAAATGTGAGGTTAAGGTTAGTTCAGAAGTTGTGCACAAGAGAAATTTTATTTGTTTTTGCGTGAAATGCTTCCCATACCCCACCATGTGATAAAAACAAATTTTCCAGGATCCAATAGTGATTTTTAAAATCATGTTTATTGGGAGAATATAGATATCTTTAAAATTACTGGATATTAAAAGACTGACCCACAAACTTGTTTTTGGCAAGTTCTCCCTTTGTGACTCAATACCATAATTTGTAACAACCAACAACATATGAGAAATGAAATTTTTTGCATCCTGTGAACAACATTATTAAAAGATAACCCTTCTTAAACTAAATTTTAGCAAAGGGATCAAAAACTTTCCTCAATAATAACAAAACGGAATGGCTCAGGGGATTGGTAATTGGCTATCAATGTGACCGGTTCATATCTCTCCCAGATTGTAGTAAACTAAGAGCTGTTGTTCGCTGACAGGGTGTTTGATGGTTTCTAGGAAATGAGTTGCTGATTTCAATCCAGTTCCAAATAGACAGGTGTCCACATCAAATTTGGCAACCTGGTTGGCAGCCTCAGAAGAGTGGCCAAAGATTGAATTGTTTATGGAGACTAAACTTCCCTCCCACTCTGAGCAGGGAGGAGAGCAAAAAAGGAGGGGTATCTGTCTACAGAATGCAGACAGTTGATATGCTTTTGTTGGAAATGACACAGATTATCTTTCTTGGGGGTCACATTGGACTTTACCTTTTTGTCAGTCAGTCAATGAACATTAAAGTGCATTTTATGTTCCAGGCTTTGTTATTTAAATACCACCAAAGGTGGTTAACTTTCCTTACACATTCATATAAATTTAAAAAAAAAATTGGGGCTTACACAAAAAACAGGGTCTTTGGTTACTTAGCTTTCTCGAAGATTGGTCCTTTATTTCTTTGATAGACTGGATTTACTGAATTTGTTTAATCCATATATTTGAAGAAGTAATTGGAAGAAATCAAACTAGAAATGACCTTTACCAAAGAATAAAACATTCCTAATTGATCTCAATAAAACAGGTTATTTTATACCTGAGTAACGATATTGGTATATGTAAATTAATAAATCTCGTCCTCCTTCCTTGATATACCTGTTTAAGATTCCAAGTTATTTATTTAACCTTAACCCTATCTTTTATGAGTACTTTGATTTCCTATGTATTGTTGGAAAGTAATGTGTTGAGACGTGTTGTACGTAAGAAAAACTTCAATAAAACACTTTGATGGCCCTAGAGACATGTCCTTTTATTTTTAACCTACCTCTTTTGACTTCAACTTTGGGGCTCAAAAAGTAGATGGAAAGTAAACAATAATTATTTTGTTAAAGCTTTTGACTAGGAACCTGAAGCAATCGCTTATGCTGTCACTGAAGAAATTCAGTTTTAATGCCAGATAACTCTACTTGACTTCACTGATATTTTGATTGTAAAGAACATCAAAGTATTCTTTTAAAAAATTTTTATTTTTTATTTTAATTTTTAATGTAACCTTTTGATGCAAAAGGACTATTCTTGGGTGATCCTCCTACCTGTACTACTCCATATAAGTGATTCTTCCACCCTGATTCCTCCATCCTGACCTACAAAATTATCTGTAAAGTACCATCAAAGAAAATTTAGATTGTGCTATTATGCCCCAAACCCAGAAGCAGTATGGTGTACTGGGCAGAGAGAAGGCAGTCTTTGACACAAATAAGCCATATGAGCCTGGGCAAATCATTCAACCTCCAGGGTACACCCTAAGTTACAGAACAGGTACCTATCTGAATGTGTAGAGAGAGTTTCTTCACTGGCAATTCCCTTTACTTATAAGAATCACAAGTCTAGTGTGACAATTTTTTTTTAAAGAGACAATATTGCATCTATGTAGTCTTCATGAGGTTGCTCATGAGAAATGAATAAAATGCTCTTTGTAGGTCAGATTCCTGCTTCTTACAGACTGCTAAAGTGAGAATGCTAAATAATGTCTATACCAGTAAGCTCAATTGGCTAGAGACAGGGTGGTGCTAATAAGATGAAAGTCAGATTTCTGGGTCAGTAACTTTCAGTCAGTCTATTCCTATGGCATCCTCAAAACCCAGCTTCTCACAAATGCCTGCCTTTGGGCAAAAGAGGAACCTGACACAAATCCATGAGGATTAGTACAAATCCATCTCTATTACTAGAAAAACAATTCAAAGCATACAGTCTGCTGGTAGTGGTGTTGTCTGGTAGTGAAAGGCAACACCTACAATTGGAGTGCGTCATTTATTAAATGGTATGTTAGTGACTTATAGTAGACATAAGTTAACTCACTTTCTCACAAGTAGGTTCAGGCTCAGGAATCTTAGGGGTATTTGACGCAGGTAATTCTATATGTAGTTAATGCTATGAGAAAGCAACATATCCTCTCCAAAAATCAAATTACATACTATAGTTCAATTATAAGGCATAAAATATCATACAACCTAATATTGGGGTAAGGAATATATCATGCTAGAGATTTCCCTATATACCAAATTATGTATATGGTCTATTGAGAGGCAGCATGTTGGAGTAGATAATGTATTGATCACTAAAACCTAGGTGAGTTGGGATCTCATCTCAGACATTTATTAGCTGTATATTCCTGGTCAGATTGTTTGACCTTTCTGAGCCTCAGTTTTCCTATGTCTAAATTGGGAATAAAACAGAACTTACCTCATAGAGTTGTTGTGAGATTCAAATGTCAAACTCTTTGCAAATCAATGAAGGAATGCACGGGAAAGCCTTTATTAAGAACTTAGCACATGTCAAAGAAGCAGCTAGGTGGCCCAGTGGATAGAGTACTGGTCTTGGAGTCAGAAAGACTCCTAAGATCAAATCTGGTCTTGGATACATGCTAGTTATGTGACCCTGAGCAAGTCGCTTAACCCTGTTTGCCTCAGTTTTCTCATCTGTAAAAAGAGCTGGAGAAGAAAATGGCAAACCACTCCTGCATTTTTTGCCAAGAAAACCCCAAATGGGATCATGAAAATAACTAAACAACAGTACTATGTATCAAATGCTAAATAAATGTGGGCCATTTTTATTAATTTTTTAAAAAAACTCATCTGTATTCAGTCATAGAGCTACAAATTTTGTTCCTCAATCTTTTGCTGCTTCTGTATATTATAATCAAGTAGACTTTGCCACATTTGATTCTGTATAAAAATACAATATGCACATGTGTGTTATGGGTGCATGTATAACACATAATATGCGTTATATATATATATATATATATATATATATATATATATGTAGATCCATGCATAGACTATTCAAATGTGTCTGTAGATAAAGGGTGCCTCAAAAGTCTTAGTGTAATTTTAAGCTTTTAATAGCTAAAAGAGCTTAAGCTTTCAATATTTTTGGACACCTTGTATAACAGATTTGTTATATCACATATATGTGATATACATATCTCATGTACTGAGATATTTGTACATATGCACATTGTATTTTTATACAGAATCAAACATGACATACATAGTCTGTATGGATATATTCTATAGAAACTACATAAGACTGAGGCATGGAATTTGCAGTTCTCTGACTGGGAATGGAGATTCTTTTTGTGAATTATAACAGCTCATATTTACAAAGTATTTTAAGCTTATTGTTATTGTACACACATGTGTATAAGCACATATGTATGCATATTGTATGCATGTATGTAGGCAATAATTCAGTAACTGATTTTGTCAACTCTACTACTATCTGCATCCATTATTTGATGATCAAAATAACACCCAACTAATTGTAAAGGGGACCAGAGGTGTTTCAGTCACATTAGCAGAACTCTCAAGCTATATAAAACAACTGAATTTCCTTATTCCTTTAATAAAATTGAATGAAATCAGGGGTGACATATTCTTTTTATAAAGAAGTCTTAAAAAAAGAAACTGTATTTGGTGAAAATGGAAACATGGGAAAGAAAAAATATATAACTTCCCTTACTGGTTCAAACCCACATATCCAAATATTTGACTACTATCTCCCTGCTTTTCTCATTAAGACCAGTAGTCCAAAGTGTCAGGCTCAGAGATAAAAATGTTTCTTAATCAGTAGCGGTAAGAATACATGAAATGGAGACAAATCATTGCTCCTCCATTGGCCTCTATGCTCATCCAAGTACTTGGATTTGGAAGAAATGAGAAAAATGCTGAATTCTTTCTTTTAAAAGAACCTGGGATTTATCTGCCTGCTTATCAGATAAATATGGGTGTTTTCTCAGTCTTCGTTTATTGCAATAATAATGATATACCAACTATGCCCCTTTCTTTTTTGTTTTCATCTTATTTCAAGAACCATCTCACACCAACTAGCTACTAGTGCAAAGATGAGTGTCACTCCCCAGTGTCTCAAGGGAGCAGGATGATAAGGGCTAAGTGATGGCTGAATGCTAGGGGAAGTCCAGGAACAAAGAAAAATGTCAGAGAAGGGAATGTGACCCAATATAGTTAACCAGAGTCCTAGCCCATTCAGAGGTCAATGGCACTTGGTTAGCCATGCTAAACCAAACTTTCTTAGAGGTTCCCTTTTCTAAAGGGAAAATAAGAAACCATAGAAACAAGTAAGAGACTATCCAGCAACATGTTAAATGTATACACATACTACAGTCTCAAGATTAAACCCACAGACCAATGATCTAGCTTACCTGGGTCCAATCTCCATATCACTCCTTCAATCCTATCCCCTCCCAGGCTTAAAAGCTCAAAGCAGTACAAGGGGCTAACTGGTAAAATAGAAGTCGTCTTACGAAAAACAGAAATTCAGTTTAACACTTAGATAGACAGTAAGACTTCTAAACACCAAAGTAACTGTAACAGCTGAAATTGCTTTTCAAATCAACCTCCCCTTATAGAGAAGATACACATAGAAATTTGTACTTTTAAAATGACACAATTGTTCTATTTCATAATATATGCTTTGGTGAATATTTAAACTTTGTACCCATTCCCCCAGGTGAATTGACCATCATTGTGTCTGTTTTAAATGTTCAGTAAAAATGAAATTTGGAGTTTGGGTTGAATATATGAAACATCTAAAACTGACACATTTCCTAAAATGTTAAATAAAATCACCACCTCTTTAATGGTGGTGGTAAAGAGGATACAGTGCTGGAATGAGACTAGGACTCAGATTCTCTCCTTCCCCAACACCTACTAGCAGTGACAGCCCTGGGCAGTTCACTTAACATCTCTGAACCTTAATTTCATCATCTCTAAAATAGGAATAGTAAAAGCTATGGGGAAAAGTTATCGTGTGGAATCAAATGAGATAATGTATGTGAAGTGATTTGCAGACCAAAATGTGCTATATAAAACTTAGTTGTTGTTATAAGTGTTATTATTATTTGCTCTGGGATTATTAAATTCATTGTATCTACTCTTATTCATCATTTTAAATTGGGATTCTCCTGCCCAGAATCCTCCGGGGTAAATGCTTGATTGTGAAATGCACTCTTTCTGGGGGCCTGCCAAATCCTGTTTTATAGTCATCCAGGATAACCTGGCACACTTGTTTTGTGAGAAGACTGCTAACCCTGAGGGCCTCACTAATGCTGATGTTTTTCCTCTATGGATAACTCAACAGGGGTGGGCCGTTAAGCAATTCTTGTGGTAATCTTTTTTATTTCTCTGGGCAAGTTTTACATGATGACATGATGATATGTGTTGACATTTAAAAATAAATACACTGCGGTGATGTCTTCTTCCTAACTTTTCATTTTACTATAGACAGATTTTTTTTTTTAATTTGTGTGGTAATCACATCATCTATTCCTTTTTAAAGTATAAGCCATACTCTGGCTATGTCTATACTATACTAAAAATAAACAGCTGAAATGTGAAATTTTGCTACAATGAGTTGCTTTGTCTATATGACACCAAAAAGTGGTTTGCATGATTTTTGTTATTGTTGTTGAATAGTCCAGTTAAATTATTTTAATTCTATGGCACCAATTTCCTCATCTATGAAATGAGGGAGAATGGATTTGAAGACTTCTTCCAGCTCTAAATCTTCGATCCCGTGATGAGTTTATGATCCTAGAGATTGACACTTTTGAAGCTGAGGCAGATCAATGTGCCAAGCACAAGAAATACAAAGGAAGGAGAAGGATATAAGTATTTCTAAGGTGCTTACTCTATACCAGGCATTATGCTAAATGCTTTTTACAAATATTATCTCAGTTGATTCTTACAACACTCTGTAAAGTAGGTGCTATTATCATTCCCAGTTTACCCTGGAGGAAACTGAGGCAAACAAAGGTTAAGTGCCTTGCTTGGAGTCACACAGCTAGTAAATATCTGAGGCCTGGATTTGAAGGAGGATTGCTTCCTCCAAGCATAGCATTCTGTCTACTGTACCACCAGATGTCCAAAAGAAAACAAGGCCATCCCTGCATTCCGTTCCTTTAAGTATGTAGGAAGTATTCAATTATATTTACTGAATTTCAGAGAAGATGATTAAACTTCAATCCACCAACCAAACCGTAAGGACTCTAAGCAAACATATGATATACATCTTTCCAGCTTCCAGTGACCAATATACTTGATTCAAAAATGAATATTACTGTGAAAGGAAGTGTGATGTTACAAGCAATCAACAACCATTTATTAAGTACTTTTAGTATTTGTCAGGTGCTGTACTAAGCCCTGGAGATAGTTTACAAAAGGCAAAAACACAATCCCTGCCAACTAGGAACTCATATTTTTATCGGAAAGACAAATGCAAATAGCTATGTACATATAATATATATCATGTATATAGTGGAAAGTAATCGGGGCGGGGGGAAGCACTAGTAATGGGAGCTGGGGAGGGAAACAGGAAGGGATTCTTGCCGATGGTGGGAAGCAGGAGGCAGAAATGAGGAATGAGAGAATTCCAGCATTGGGGACAGCTAGTGAAAAGGCACAGAATGCAAAGACAGGTGTATTGTGTTTGAGCAACAGTGGATAAAGGATAGCTTCGAAGTCGAGATCTGGTTTCAAGTGTTGCTTCTGACTACTCTTGGCTGTGTGATCCTGGATATGGCACTTAACCTCTTGGGGCCCCCAGACAACTCTCTAAGGTTATAAATTGAGGGGCAGTTGTCAATTTGCATTAGTAGGAGGAATTTCCTGACTTACAGATCCCAAGTCTGAACCCCCTTCAAAAAAAAAGAGAGAGAGGGAAGGAGGGGCAAAAAGAGGAAGAGAGAAAGAGAGGAGAGAAGTGGAGGGGGAAAGGTAAGGAAGAACTACAAATACAGAATTAATCACTAGACAAGTTCAAAACTGTAAGCCATGGGTTGTGTGTGTCAGCTAGAGTCCTCAGTATGTCCATAGCCCATTTTGAGAAAGTGCCCAGCTTGAGGGTGGTGAAAGGGGTAAAGGAAAAGAGTCCAAACCACAAAAGCAGATGTTCTAGGGACAAACTCTTTGTCTCTAGGCTTCCATAAAATAAGTTCAGAAGAATTCTACTGAATCCACCCTGAAGAGGGTTTTGGTTTTTTTTTTTTTGGTGGGGGGAGGAGGTGTAATTGGTGACAGAATTTTATGCTCTTTGTTCCTTCAGCTCCATTCTGATTTGCCCTCCCCTCTCACATATTCCCAGTCTGGGGCTAGAAGGAAGCAAGAGAATCTTCAGTCAGTGTGCAGTCGCATGGTCCTCTTCGAAAATGAAGGACAAACCACACACATAAAATCTGAGCATCAATTCTGGGTATCCCCAAAATTTACCCTAACAGATCCACGTGCTAGTATCCCCCACTCCATGGAGTAGTAAGTAATGCACCTGCCCAGTCACACAGAGAGTTGGTTGGTTTAGGATTCAAAGCAGATATTCCATTTTGGTTATCTTAATGAGAAGCTGTAAAATCTTTCTTCAACTTAAAAGAATACACCTATTTGAGTCTGTATATACACATAAACACTTTGACACATTAACCCTTGAAAATAAAGTGTTGGGGTTTTTTTAAGGTAAACATTTAAAATATTTATTTCAGGAAGATGTTTTTCATTTTTAAACTTATAATTTAAAAACTCTCCCTCTATTTTAGAAGAATTTGTGTGAGTAGCCACATCTTGAAAGGTATGATGTAGCAAAAGAAAAAAAAAACAGACAAAACATTAGGAATCTTAGTCCCATCTATAATTAATTTTAATCTCAGGCAAGTTATTTTGCTAGTTAAGTAGGGGTTCAGTGGATAGCACTGGGTCTGGACTCAAGAAGACTCAAGCTTAAATCCAACCTCAGATGTATGCTAGTTGTATGACCTTGGCCAAGTCATTTAATCTCTATCTGCTTCAGTTTCTTCAACTAGGTAATAATAGAACCTACCTTCTTGTGAGGATTAAATGAGATAATACTTGTAGTCTGGCACATAGTAGGTACATAATAAATGCATGTATTTTCCCCCTTCCTTCTCTTTGCTAAGTCTCAGGTCCCTCATCTCTTGAATGAGGCAGCTGGACAAAATAATCTCTAAGATCCTGGCCAGTTTTGCCATTCAGTGATTTTTCTTTTGGGGGGGGGGCAAATTTATTTTAAAAATCATAGAATCAGTTTAATTTTGGATATGTTCCCCAACTCTTAAAGATAACTAAATGATGGCTATAAATAAAATGCCTTGTGGTCTCTACTTAAAAATTCATTATTGCAATTAATAAAGTATTCACTGTGCCAGAAACCAAACTTTTTCTCACTGATATATATGTGTGTGTGTGTGTGTGTGTGTGTGTGTGTAATATATTGATTCTTCTTTAGACAAACAATAATAATTGCTCTTATACAAGCCCTAGAGAATAAGTACTTAAATATTTCCCCAACTCTTTCATATTAGCAAGCCAAGCAAACATTAGTCTGAGTCTTAATACCATGACCACAGTTAAGAAGGACCAGCTTTATCACCTAATTTTATATATCATTGACATTATTGACAATTTTGATTTGCTAGCTATATGAGGTGAAGACTATTTTTTTTTATTTACGTCACCAGAACTTAGCAAAGGGCTCAGCATATCATGTGTTTAATAAATGCTTTTTTCTTCAATCTATCAAGCATTTATCTCCTTGAAGCAGTGTGACAGTGTGGAGGGTACTGGATTTGGAGTCAGGTAGACCTGGAAAAAAATCCTGCTTCAGATATTTACTAGCTGTGTGAACCTAGACAAATCACTTAACCTATGTGTGCCTCACTTTTCTCATCTGTGAAATGAAAGGGTTAAGCTCAATGACTTCTTAGCTGTAAATTATGATCCATCTATGAAGTCAAAATATTAATATTTGTATGGCAATAGTAATATCTGCATTCTACTTCATAGGGTTATTGTAAAGAAAAGTACTTTGGAACAGACAGTATATAAATGTTGGAATAGTAATGAAGTTTTTTTTTCAAAGAATCACAATAAAACTGATTTGCATCAAACTAAAGTCTAGTTCTTACTTTGCCTTCACTTTCTTTTTTTGCCTTCCCAACCCCATGCACATTTTCTCTTAGCTCACGTAGATCATCAGTTTGCAGACTGAGTCATTCATTCATTCAATAAACATTTATTAAGTGCCAGGCACTATGCTAAGCAATGAGGATACAAAAAGGGACAAAAAACAGTCCCTGCCCAGAAGAAAATTACAATCAAATGAGGGAGATGAGACAATGAGATAAACTGAGACAGGTGTGACAAAACTGCAGGAGATCTTGGCTCTAGTCCTCATCTTGTTAGGAGATTCTAGGATTTGGGGCAGGTCCCTTAATTTGCTCATTTGTAAAATACAGGCAATAGGATCCCTAAGATCCTAGAGAGTGGATTTGATGTCTACCACAGACAATCATTTTCTCCAAGATCAGTAGATTTTGTAATTGCCAGAGTTTGCACTGTTCTGACTGCAAAGCAAGAATTTTGAGAAAGCTTTAGTCACATCTATCAATACTATCATCTCCTAGATAATTCTAAATTGTATATATTTTACAATCCTTTCTCCTACAAATGACTTTGAAAGTAATCAGTCCCTAACTGGGTTATGCCTGTTTAAAAACAATATGAGCCAGAGGGAAAAAAACACATCTTCAGGTTATTCCAGCCAAGCCTAATTTCCTGTACCTTCTCTATTTCACATACACAGGTAAAGACTGAAAACTTCTGGAAGCCAGTCCTAAAAATGTCAATCTTTTAAAGCTCCATACTATTTCAATATTACCTAACTTTGTTACCTTTTAGGAAAAAAAAATCTTTTTTAAATCTTTCTGCCAACTCTGTGTTCAAATTGGCAAATCAGTTTATGGAATGTAACTGAAGTATGGTGACTCACTGAAAAGACTGAGAGAATATTTCCTGACTTGAACAGCACCAAGCCAGGTAATTGATACTTTCACAAAATCTTTGAGGAATTGACTGATTCATTCAAAAAGCATTTAAGTGTCATCTATGGATCAGATATCAAGCTAGGTACTGGGCATAAAAAGATAAAAAAACAATTCTTGCCTTCAATGTGCTTACATTTTACTGAAGAGAGTGAAAGAGGAAACAGCATGTAATCACCCAAATTAATAGAAAATGTATGCCAAATAAATGTAATTCATGGGAGAGGGGTTTAGGGCCAAGTGGCAAGGCACTAACAATATACGTATTCTCCTCAGTTTCCCCTCCCCATGCCCTCTTGCTCCTTCTCCTCCTAAGCACCTAAAAGAAAAAGCATAAAATAAAATTAGTTTTGCAAAGTAAACATTCTTCCAGAGTTTACCAAAGTTTAACCTCCCTCTCAGCATGGCACCAGACTGCCAGGGGGAAAATGTCAAAACCAGTTTACCCAAGAAAGCACCAAGTCTCCATTGACTTAAAGAAAGAACAAAATGTCAAGCATCTAAATTCCAAATTTTTATTGAAAATTTGAAAATCTTTCTAAAATTTTCTTAAAGTCAGCAGGGAATATGAGTTTAACAGAGACAGAGCAAAAACAGGAAGACAGAGAGTAACCTCACATTTTCAATTCTCTTGCTTATTTACTATAATGGCAATTTCCCAGAAAATATTTCTTTATTATAAAATGCAGAATAAAATTACAGATATATCTTAATATTCTGAGGTGACTGAGATTTCATTATATATTACATATGAGGCTCTTCTTGATGTCTTGCAAAAGATGAAATGAAAATAGAGCAAACTTCCTTTACATAATTTTCTGCAGGATGGAGACAAGAACGTTCTACAATGCTTCACCTTAACAAACATTAAACTGAATATATACATATATTCACCATGTTAAACCTTTCAGGGGAGTTGACAGTGTCTTCTATTTGTTTCCTTGTTTCATTCAGGGAATCCAAGAGAATGAAAATAACAGAGGACTTAATACAATGTCACAATAAGGAATGATGATACATGCTTATACTGCCTCTTTCATTGTCTCACCTAAAGAAATATACTTCTGGGATGGCAAAGATCCAAAGAAGGGCAACAGAGACAGTAAGGTGTGGATTTGCACATGACAAGAGGCTTGAAAAGTTAGAATTACTAAGTCTGGTACAGAAAATAGGAGAGATTTACTTAGGCATTAAAGATTATCAACTGTGCAGTAAAACTGATATATCCTCATTATGTTGTCCCATAAGAGAATAGACCACTTAGTGAAGTTAATGCCAAGTAAATTTAAAGCAGGTTATAGGAAATACTTCTTCACCTGGTACAGTCATGCTGAGGAATTTGCTGCCACAGGCCGTCATAAAATCAATCACAGAGTTGTATTTTCAAAGGGGCAAGATAATGTATGACCGGCTGTTCTTGGTAGTTTTCAGGACAAAAGCAATCAATTCTCATGTGTCTAGTTGATTACAGTTGATTACAAGAGGGATCAGTAAAAGAATCTCACCCCCCACACACACTAGATCAGGGTAATTATGAAGTGTTTGGTCATGGGGAAAGCTGGAAATAGGAGAAGAATAAATTAAATGAACCAAAAAGGCACACACATTTAACAGCATGCCTCCCTTATAGTAGGAAAAGAACAAATAATGAAATAAAAATATAAAAGATCAATTTTAATAGCCATATAAAGATGCATTTAAAATGCTTTCATGGTAGGTACCTTCTAAAAGTACCTCCATTGTTTTATAAACAATTATTTTGTCTGCTTTCTCATCTACTATTCTAGAAGTACAATTGTAGGTGAAAATGTGTGTGTGTGTGTGTGTGTGTGTGTGTGTGATTTTTGCCTCCTAAATATAGTTTAGATGGAAATTTTTGACCAATTCACAAAAAAATCCAATCAGGATATATTTTTTTCTTTCATATCACTAGTATATTCTTATAATCTGGGCAGAAAATGATTAACTTGACTTTCCTTTAGTGTATATATATAAAATACACACACACACACACACACACACATACACACATATATATCCTACTAGCTCTCTTTTCTTCTTGAAAAATTGGTGCAGTTTCCAAGTCTTCACTTTGTGCCTACTGCAGTCACATCAAATGAAATATTCCCACCTTTGACATTCTAATATATGCGCTTCTGAAAGAGAGACCAAAAAGGCATGTCAGGTAGGGTTAGAACCCAAATCTTGATTTTTTGGATAAAAGAGTTTCACAGAACCTACTATAAAGTGAAATCTTGTCACAGAACTAAATGAATCAGAGTAAAAGCTACCCTTTTGAATTTAAATGAATTGCGGCAGTGCTGAAAAGGGAAACAAAATTAATTCACTGTCAGTGACTAAGAACCAGGAAGTGAAACTAACTAGAAATTGAAAGTGATCTGTCTGGTTTTCTTACCCCAGTAAACAGAAAAACAAAAATAAAAAGGGGGGGGGGGGAATACTTCTAAAATTCTACCACAACAGAGAGTGATATTTATATTCCAGAGAATAATTGTACCCAAAAGTTTATATGCATTTCTGTATGTGCGTGTATCATGAAAAATTTCTATTACAAATACAATAGGTCTCCTTCATTGATCCTATAGAAATAAGTAACAACCAAAAAATAAGAGTAATGTAAAATATTCTTTCAATTACTCCAGCTCTAACTGCTGACTGCAAAGAGCTGGCAGTCATAACTTGGGTGTGGTGGCTCAGGCTTTTCCCTCAGTGCCAAAATTTAGAGTGTTGACAATATTTGCATTCTTTTAGCACTTATGCACACACACACACACACACACACACACACATACACACCTCCCCTGATCTTAGCATGTGATAGCAAGCAAGATTCATTAGAGTAAGAATTCATTAGATAGAATATCTGTTTCCCTCTTCTTCACACTATGACCAGCACTGTACCTGAACTTTTAAGGAGCTCCTTCCTAGCCCGGTTCCCTCCTATTTTCTTCCTTATGATTCTCAATCCAATGTTATAAATTGTCTATCTGCAGGGAGTTTTGTCCTAAGAGTCAAAATCTTTCCCCACTATCTTCCCCTTTGTGCCTCTCAACTGAATTTGTCCCTTTCAGCTCTAGCCCACTATATCATTCTGTTTCAAGCATGCTTCATTTCTTCCCCCTGCACCTACTTACCAGCATCCTTTCTGCCCAGATTATACAGTTCTGATACTCTATCTCTTCTCCCCTTGTGGGTCTCAATTTTGCCCTTTGGGAACTACAATCAAGTTACTGTTACTACTGAAAGGAATATCTCAATCTAATTTAATAGGTGTTGTCTCTCCCATTAGAATGTAACCTTTTTGGGGAAGTTAGGGGGTGCAATGGATACAGCATGGATCCTAGAGTCAGGAGAATCTCAGTTCAAATCCAGCCTCAGACCTTGGGCAAAGTCACTTAACCCCAACTGCTGAGAGAGAGGGGGCGGGGGGAGAGAGAAAGAGAGGGATGGAGGGAGGGAGGGAGGGAAGAAGGATGGGAGGAAGGGAGGAGAGAGAGAAAAAAAGAGAGACAGAGAGAGACAGAGGCAGAGACAGAAAGACAGACAGAGGCGGTACCATGGATACAGCACTGTCCCTGAAGTGCGGAGGACCTGAATTCAAATCCAGCCATCAGGCGCTTATTGTATGACCCTGGGCATGTGACTTAAACCCAAATGCTCCCCCCCTAAAAGAATATAACTTTCTTGAGGGACATGATTGTATTTTTGTATACCCAATACTTAGCATAATAAGTGTGTAATCTATGCTTTTTTCCATTTACTCATACAGAGTTGATTTCAGGGTATCATTTGAACTTCTTGTCCTAACAAAGTTGTGTGGTGTTCTCTCCAGATGCCAGAATTGTGTTATCCCTCTAAGACTTGGATTCAAATCCCAGTTTTACTACTACTCACTGTCCTGGTGATCTCAGGCAACCCATCTTACTTTTTTGGATCTCACCTATAATGGATTCCCTGAGACCCCCTCCGCAGGTCCTTGAGACTAAAAAAAAAAATTCATAATAATCAAGATGTTATTTGCCTATTAAAATACTCTTCCTCTTTTCCACCTACATATATATATATATATATATATATATATATATATACATATATATATATATATATATATATATATATAAGGCCAGATTTCTCCATTTCCTCAAACAATATGTCTTTAACAATTGAATGTAGAAGCAGGTATCAGAATCTACCTGTCTTCTATTAAACCACACATTAGAGAGATTTGCAAAAGCATGTAAAACAATACTATTTTCATTAATTTCTCTTGTTTTTGAAAAT
Organism: Notamacropus eugenii; assembly: GCF_028372415.1. NCBI lineage: Eukaryota > Metazoa > Chordata > Mammalia > Diprotodontia > Macropodidae > Notamacropus > Notamacropus eugenii. The sequence continues at coordinate 158,767,101 of NC_092872.1, forward strand.
GTAGATATTTTTATTTTAAAAACATACTATATTAAGAAATAATGGGTTTATTATTGAAATTTAAATGAATTTATATTTTAAATGTATTTTAATTTTGAATATAGCAAATATCAATAAGTATTTCCAGGGAATATGCTGGTGTTTAACAATAGGGGGGTGTAGGAGAGAGGCTGGAAATGTATGAAAGACACCCTGTTAAGTTGAATTGACATTACTAACCTTTTCTCCACTACTTTAAGTCTATGTAGTCGACAAAATTATAAAGCACACTCTGAATTTTAGCATTTGTCAATTTACAAGATATAAATTTTCAGGCTGAAAATTTAATAATCAGTTTTTGCAAGCTGTTCAAGCTGGCTACAGCATACTCCCAGTTAATAAACTACATGGACATAAGCTCTTTGGGGTCCTAAATAATTTCATCTTTAAGAGTGTACAGATGGATGTCATGAGACCAAAAGGTTTGAGAACCACTGATTATTTTTTCCTAACATGACAAAAAAAAAGTAAAACAGATGTATGATAGATTCCTTGATCATATAGTTTCCAATCTAGATTAAGTTAAACACATTTGTGTGTGAAGCATATACTCTGCACAAGGGCACTCTGTAAGGTATGTATGGGTAATAAAAAAGCAAAAGAATCTTGCTTCAAACAGTTTTGTTCTATAAGCTTTGACCTTGGCTTTGACATCTGCATCTTTCTATGCATTGAACTAGTTTGCTCAACATCTCTGCTTCTGTTTTCCTTGTTAGCTTTCATGTTCTCTGAATTTTTGTTCTGGGTTAGAAAAAATAATTTGGGCATTTGATAAGCATTTAGTATAACTTTTAATCATCACCTAGTGTATGGCTCAATGTAAAAATGGACTAGTACACACTTAGGATTCAGCTTAGCTCTTCTGAATTCTTCAGGGAATCTATACAATGGGAAATAACCCAGAGACATCCCCTTCCTTACCTTGGCCTTCACAATTGTTCTCTCTTGCTTATATTACCTTTTCTCTTCTTTGTTGACTTAATTGCCAATCTGCACATTTTTGTTTGGGAGTGAAAATCTCCTGTGGTAAGACCTTATTCAACTTGGTTCCATCCTCCTTTGCTGAACTTGTACAATATTCCCCTTTTATCATGTTCCCCTTAGATTATAGGATCATAGACTTAGAGAAAGAAAAGACCTTGGAGGCCAATGAGTGCAATCTATCTTCAATTTACAAATGAGGAAAATGATGTACATTGAGTTCAAATTATTTTTTCTGGGTCACATATCTGGTAAGTGGTGATTGTCTGAAGGAAGATTTGAACTTAGGTTTTCCTGATTCCAAGTGTGGTGCTCTATATACGCTATATCTCCCAGTTGCCCCTAATTAACCTCATTCAAGGACAGTCCTTTCGTAGGAGTCCTTGAGTTCAGAAAAATCAAAGAATCAAAAAAATTTTAGAGTTAGAAAAGTCCTCAGAGGCCATCTAACCCAGCACAAATCTAACCAACAATCCCTTTACAACCTTCCCCAACAAATGAACTTTCTTTCTCTCTCTCAACAAGTAGCCTTTTAATGTTAGTTTGAAGATCTCCACTAAGGAGGAAGCAATCCATTTCCTGAAGCAATCCATTTGGACACCTATGGTTTTCAGAATATTTTCCTTTTCATTGAGTCTAAATCTGTCATTCTGGAGCTTTCATTCATTGCTAGTTCTCTGGGATAAAGCAGAGAAAAAGTCCAATTCCTTTTCCACGTAGCTGTCCTTCAAATATTTGAAGCCAATTTTCTCTTCCTCAGACTAAACAAATCCTTCTGTGGTATTTTGTCCAATCCTCACCACAACCTTATCTATCCTCTTTGCAAGCTTACCTATGTTACTTTTAAAATATGGCATCCAGAATTGAATACAGTGTAGCAAATATAGGCTAGTCACAGCATCATAGGCTGTGTGTAATAAGATAATCACTTCCTCCTTTCTTTCTAGATGCTACATTTCTTATGATAGAGTTTCCAATAGCATTACACTTGTGATGCTTTTAGAGTTAGCAGTCTACTTAAAACTCCCAGATCTTTTTCACACAAGGTATTGTCTAACTAGGCCTTTCCTGGTCTTATACTTATTAAGTTGGTTTTTTGAACCCAAGTGAAGAAATTTACATTTACGCCTATCAAATTTCATTTAAATAAATTCAGCCCATTCTACCATCTAACTGAGGATTTTTAGGATCTTTACAGTAAGACTACTTGGAAAATTCAATAAGTATGATATTTATGAACATCATCCAAGTTTTTGATAAGAATGTACACAGCACTCAGAAAGAGATATCTCCCTGGCAACTACACCAATAAGCATTAGTGACTTGTGTTTTGGGTCTGGCCTTTCAGACAATTCTGAATCCCTTTTACTTTGTACTGTTGACAAGCCTGCATTTCTTCATCTTCTCAAGGATTACACTTCAATACAACCATGCTGTTCACAGTCAATTAATAGATAGATCTTGATTATCTATTGCATTTGACATACTGTGTCTGATAGGACCCCTTCCATCCCAGAAATCAGATCAACACTGCTTACAGAAAGTTGTTGTTAGTAAAGAGAAATTTAAGCACTGACTCAGTACTTTTAACATGTTTCCAATCATCTTGGAAATATTGAGAGTGTTATCCTACTATAGGAAGCAATAATCGATAACATTACATCCTATGAGCAAATTTAAACCACTTTATCTTCTTCTCTAGTCAGAAAAGAAATAAGTTAATACTGTAAATCTTTGACACATAGTTGAAAACTTTTTAAAAAGAGAAAGCCTTGATAAAGGATACCCAAAGATGGAACAACTTGAGATATTGCATAAAATGTTTCCAGGTGGAAATAAGTTCACTTTTTATCCCTCTTCCTATTGACCCAGGATGATAAAGCACTTTTTAAAAATGCAATACAAAAATACATGGACTAGCTGTATGACATTGGGCAAGTCACTTGACCTCTTGGCTTCAGTTTCCCCATCTATATAAATAAGGTGCTTTGAATGGAAGATATCTAATATGGTCCCTTCTGTCTCTAACATTCTCTGCATCCATGAGTCTGTGGGAACTTTGTTCCTTTACTTGAAGATGAAGGGTTCTTTGCTGCCCCCATAGGAGGCAGTATCTAGATAAGCAGGTTAAAACTGGAAGAGTGACAATGTGTTCCTGAAAACACAGGAACCATTTAATTAACCCCACTTTCTACAAACCACATTCATCAGGACTGACCTAAATGAAATTGATCTTTCGATCTTGATAGCGTAAGATTTCCTAGAACATAAAAGCAAGAAGGTGGAGATGGCATCACACAAAAGATATAAAATTATACCTAGATTCAACAAAATCTGAGTTTGGGCTCTATTGGTTGTGTGACCATGGCCATCACTTTACAAGTCTGAGCCTCAGTTTCTTCATCTATAAAATAGAGAGGATATTTGAAGCAGCTACCTCATAGAATTGTTTTAGGCTCAAATGATATGTTAAGCACTCTGTGTACTTTAAGAAGTTATAGAAATATCAATTATCATTAAGTCATAATTTCCTAGAATTATATAAAGGAAACATTCAGTCTTTAAGACATATGAAAGGGTTTTATTGTCCTTTGTGCAGCAAAATGTCTAAGGAGTAGAATTTGTGATTTAAATTTTGGAAAGCTTGTGAATAAGTAAAATTTTAAGAGCATTTCTTTTCTTCATAGCCCAAGAAAAATATAGAAAGGAAATACACTAAGGTTAATAGAATAGAAAGCATAGCCTTTCCACTCCTAAGATAAAAAATAAAAATTAATGTCAACTAATAAAGATGTCTACTCTTCTTGTAGAATGTGAAAATTACTTTAATTATTTATGTATTGGGGAAAATATGGGGAAAAGTTGGGGTGGGGTGGGGGAACATAAACATAGCATGATGTGATGAAAGGAGTTACACTTGAACCCCAAAACACAAACGCTCAGGTTTGCAAACAACCGCCTAACATTGATCAACTGGGTGACCACAGGGGAGTTATTTAACTTCTGTAAAATGAGAATAATAATACCAATAGTTCCTACCTTGTACCATTGTCCTAAGAATCAAATTAGTAAAGCACTAAATAAATGCCAGTTATTGTCACTCCATAAAACATAAGCTACAGAAATACATATTTTACTTTGGTCTTTGCATACCCAGCGCTTTGCACAATGGTGAGCATTTAATAAAGGGGTGTTTTGTTGTTTTTTTTAATGAATTGAATGATTTGACAATGGACTAAAAAAGACTATTTACATAGATGTTTAAGATTATTTACATATTTCTTAGTCAATGAGTCAAGGTTTTGTTAAGGGTTTACTGTGTGCCAGTCACTGTGCGGAATGATGGAGCTACAAATGATACTTGGTAAAAGTCACTGTGCAGAGCTTTGTGAATAAGGATCCCTTTTCAATTAAATCTTCATTCGGGGAAGAGGAATTGAATTGTCCATTCCTCTCTCTACCCATCAGCCCTAGTTCAAGACATGACCTTCTCTTGAGAGATCTCAAGATCTCTTGTCTTTAGGAAGGAGAAAGAAACCCAAAGACCCTTGGTACAATGCAGACAATGTGCTTGAAGATGATGGGATTAATCAGGGAAGATTTTAATGTAGATTAAAAAATCCCTCAAAAAAAGCTCAAAAATATAGATTGCAAAAAAAAAATTCATAAAATGCCTTGAGGCACCAAGCAATCTATTGAATACCAAGGTAGGAGGTAGTCTCCCAGTCACATGAAATAAGTGTAATCAATTATCTACAGGTTATTCCCCACTCCCTCCTTACCATACTCTATACAGAAAAAAAAAAATAAACTCTGAATGCAAATAAAATGTGTGCTTCAGTTTTTCAGTCATGTCCGGTTCTTTGTAGCCCCATTTAGGGTTTTCTTAGCAAAGATACTGGAGTAGTTTACAATTTCCTTCTCTAGCTCATTATACAAATGAGCTGAGGAAACTGGGGCAAAGAGGGTTAAGTGACTTGCCCAGGGTCATACAGCTAGTAAGTGTCTCAAGCTAGATTTGAACCTCAGGAGAAGTCTTCCTGACTTTAAGCCCAGAGTTAAATCCATTTCACCACCTCACTGCCCAAACAAAATGATCTTACCTTAATCTAGTAAACCATTAAAAAATGTAAACAACCAGTAATAACATTTATAGTATCAAAAAACACCCACTTTTTTGTCTGTTTCCTTTCACATGACTAATATGGAAATATGTTTTGCATAAGTGCATACATATAACTTATATTAAATTGCTTGCCTTCTTAATGAGGGGGCAAGGGAGAGAGGAAGGAAAAGAATTTGGGTCTCAAAGTTTAAAAAAAATGTTAAAATCATTTTTATATGTAATTGGGAAAAATAAATTATTCAATAGATGAAAAATTTCAACAACAACAAAAAAAGAAAAACACCCAGTAATGAACTAGGTCACTTAATGTATTCACCAATAAAACAAAAAGGAAAAACAGACAGTGCCATGAATTCACCATTGTTCCAGAAGTTTCTCACTTCCTTGAGCTATAATTCACTCCCTATTGGATTCTCTCTCTCTCTCTCTCTCTCTCTCTCTCTCTCTCTCTCTCTCTCTCTCTCTCTCTCTCTCTCTCTTTCTCTCTCCTTGCAGATAAAACTTCACCTTCCAGTTCTGAGCCTCCAATAGTTTCTTCTCTTTTAAAGCTCACAAGAAATACATACCCTATTGTCTTAAGTAACTGAAGCCCACTCCCAAGACTATCAGGCTGGGTTTTGCCAGAGGGATTTATACACAGTGTAATACACAGACAATCTCTGCCCTACAGAGCTTACATTTTCATGAGGGTGATATCACATAAATAGCTAGGTATATAACTAGGTAGTATGTGTGTTAGTCCTTTGTTGCCAAAGAAGACCATGCCATCAGAGAAATAATGATATGACTTGCACTTTACTTTGTTTTGAGCGAGGGAGGGCTGTGCAGGTCACCAGCCTCACTTCTCCTCCAGAGCCATCTGAATCCAGTGACCAGATAGTCCTCAGAATGACTGGAGATGACCCAGGATGAAGCAATTGGGGTTAAGTGACTTGCCCAAGGTCACACAGCTAGTGAGTGTCAAGTGTCTGAGGTGAGATTTGAACTCAGGTCTTCCTGACTCCTGTACTGGTGCTCTACCTACTGCACCACTTAGCTGCCCCAACTAGGTAGTATAGTTAGAAGAGGAAGGTACTAGAAGCTGGAGGAACAGGAAAGACCTCCTGCAGAAAGTGGAGTTTGAGCTTGCTCTTTGAGGAAACCAGGGAAACTTGGAGGTGAAGGTGAAGGTAAAGGAAAGTCAGTGCAAAGGCATAGTCATGCAAGATGGAGTATCTTGTTTGAGGAACAGTAAACAAGTCATTGTTGTGGGATCATAGACCATATGGAGGGGAATAAATGTAAAGAAACCAGAAAAGGAGGGAGGGGCTAGTTTATGAAGAGCTTTAAATGCCAAACAGAGTCATTTATATTTATTAAGGTTTTAAAGAAGCACTGAAACTTAATGAACAGGGGTTGGGAGCAAGAAGAAAGGGAGTAATTTCAAAGAATATAGACAACTTTCTCAAGAAGCTTAGCCACAAAGCATAAGAGACATATAGGATGATTGCCATAAGAGATGGAAATGGCTGGAATATAGTAAATACCTATTAAATGCTTGTTGACTTGTTGAATATGGATGAAGGTGAGATAGATCTGCTGGTAGACAGTGGGTAAGAATTTATTAGATAGGGAGAGAATGAAGATTATAGGGAGAGTAATTTGTTTTAGAAGATGGGAGAGGATGGGATCAAGGGAGCATGTAGAAGGGGTGGTCTTAAAGAGAACAGCCACCTCTTCATCTGACACTAAAATGAAGGAGTACATTGTAGAGATGGGATGAAGAAAATGGAAGAAGAAGGAGCTTTAGACAAATGGACTTAATGTTTTCAGTGAAATTTGAGGCAATGACCTCATCTAAGAGAGTGAGGGGTGGAGGGAAAGGATGCCCTGAGAGAAAATGAGGAGAGATGAGTTTATAATAGGTTGCACATCAATTAGGGCAGAATTTGAATATGTTCTTTGCTATAGTGAGGGCTTAGTTCAAGTTTGATCATATTAATGGGTAACGGACCCTGTCAACACAGTTTTGTGATTTCCTCCAGATTAATTTAACAGTATATGAATATGAGCAAAGGTCAAAGACAGAAATAATCTAGAGTTGAGGGATGGCTAAGGGTAATTGGTGATAAGAAAAAAGACAAAATATTTGAGAGCTGAAGATAATGTAGAGGTGGGATGATTCACCAAAGGGTTGGGTTAAGAAATCAGGAAAATTTAGCTCAGTATTAACGACCTAGGGGAAAAATAAAGAGATGGAGGGAATAGTGATCACAGGGAGATCAAAGAATAAGATTAAGAGGGGAGGGAGAGGCACTGTGTTTTCATCCTTCATTGCCAAAGAAGACCATGCCATCAGAGAAATAATGACATGACTTGCACTTGACTTTGTTTTTGAGTGAGGGAGGGCTGTGCAGGTCACCAGCTTCACTTCTCCTCCTGAACCATCTGGGTCCAGTGACCAGATATTCATCAGGATGACTGGAGACGACTCAGGATGCAATGGGAGACTTTGGCCTTTTTAGGCTGACCTTTTCAGGTACTCACTTACAGGGAGGTAATGCCCATTGAGGGAAGGAAGGAAGGAAGGAAGGAAGGAAGGAAGGAAGGAAGGAAGGAAGGAAGGAAGGAAGGAAGGAAGGAAGGAAGGAAGGAAACACACATCCTCTTAATTTTACCATCCCTGATATCTTGGTATATCTCTCCTCTCCTCCATGGCTGAACTCCTTGATTTAACTATCTACATCTGGCCCCTCTGCTTCCACTCTGCTCTGTGATGACAGGAATGAGAAAGGAAAAAAATTAAAATGAAAAGAAGTTTGTTAAATATGGAGCAGGCATTCCAGAGGTCAGTGAAAGGGATGGCAAGATTCCCCACTCCCACCTCCCACACTAAGAAGGGGGATAGTGTAGAGGTGGATAGGAATAAGGGTGCTTCCAGTTGGGGATGGGGAATGGAGCTTGCATATCAGTAATGAATGGTTCAAAATTACTAGGATGTGTTAATTATAAGGGTATAGAAGTATGCAGAGGTACATCCAAGAAGAGTACTGGTGAGTGGAGAGAAATTTGTTGAGAAAGGAAAATGATTAGATTCTTTGAGGTCCTGCTTTGAGGTTCAGTCATGTGGCATAGTCCAAGGAGTCCCATCTCAGAGTAGACAAAAGCAAACTGCTGTATGGTAACCTAGTTAGAAGGTCCTAGTCCCTTGCCTGCCCTGAAGAATGTCCTGAGGGCACAAAAGTGGAATGTCTTGCTCCTTAAGGCTCCTGGTATTGAGGATTACTCTAGGGCAATACCCAAAGTAGGCCCACAGGAATAAAGGATCCTTAAATGCAGATTATGATTGGAGATGGCCCCAGGTAGGGCCCTTCAGGCTGATAAGAGAATCTTAAGAGTGAAATAAAGAATTGAGGTAATTATCCAGATAATTCAGGACAAAAATAAAAAGTACAGAATATTCAGTTAATAGAGATGCAAAGTATGTTTTCATTCAATTTCTTTGGATAATTGACTTAGTCTTCTAATTTCTATAGATTGAAATTGAATCTATACATGCAAATTGCTTGCTGTTTTGACTGAATAAGGTGACACCAATAAGACTGGTCAAACACCTGGTTCATACATTAGTATTATAACAAATCCAAATAATTTTGAGCTTTCCTAGAATTGAAAATGTATAAAAAGAATCAGGGTAGATAGAATGAGATCTATATTCAGAGGACTCCACATTGCCTACTGGATAAAATCCACATGCCTCAGCCTAGCATTCAAAGCACTCCAAAACTGAAAAAAAAAAAATTAGAAACATTTGCAGTACTAGTATTAAAATCCAAACCAAGGAGTTTGTATTGTTTCTTTTAGGATCATAACAGAGAGGCACTGAAGACTTTTTGAGCAGGGAAGGGCATGGTCAGATATATGTATTAGAAAGAACACTTTGACAGTTACATAAGGGATGAACTGGAAAGATGAGATTGGATGAAGGAAGACCATCTAGGAAGCTATCATAGCGGTTTCAAAAGAGAAGTGATGAAGATCTGGAATAAGGTACTAGTCAAAGTGGTAAAGTGAAGTAAAGAAAAGTAAAGCAAGATGTTTGGTATAGGTAGCATATATAGCAATTAGCAACCAGTTGGATAAGCAGGCTAAGGGGACTGAAGTGACTGAGATTTTTGAGCTTAAGTGAAAGGGAGAATAAATAGTATATTGAAAGAAGTAGGAAAATTGGAAAAGGTTTTATGGGAAAGCAATAGTCCTGATTACAATCATTATCTGTCTTCCATGGTTTCATTTTGCTTTGAATTTCCACCCACGTTTGGATGGGCATCAGCAAATTGAGCTATTGTGGGTTGTACTGTTAGGTCATGCTCCACCAAATGGTTATTTGACTGTTAATAAGAAGAATTTTCTGATTCAGTACATCATCCTCTTAGACGCCAACAAATTCTCAAGAATAGTAGCTTGACAGGACACTTGTGAAATTATTTCATGTCATTTTCCTGTTTTCTCCTAGGACAAAGATATTGAAGAAACAAAGTTTTTTTGTAGAGTTAAACCATTAAGTGTTAGGTCTAGTTGTGCAAACAATTTGTTTCCCATTGTATTTCATGTTTTGGAGAACTTTGTCAATATCAGAATCTAGAAAGAAGGTCTCTTGGTCATGCATCAGATCATATTACTGACTTTTCCACTGAGAATTAAATTCAACAAACATTTAAGTGCCTACTGTATGCAAGTCATTGTGCTAAGCAATGAAGATGCAAAGACAAAAAAAAACCAAGAACAACATAATTTCTGCCTCAAGAAACTTACATTTGATTTCACAGATGCAGAACATCAATTTTAGAGACAGTGTGTTGCAGGGAGAAAGAAGAGCATTGGAATTGAAGTTGGAGTGCCTGGGTTCAAATCCTGTCTTTGCCATTCTCTACCTACAGCCTTGGATGAATCATTCAATCTTTCTTATCCCCAGTTTCTGCCTTTTCAAAATGACAGGACTGGTCTAGATCAATGGAATTTCTATTTCAAACTCAAATAGAAATGGGGCCACTGATTCATATGTTAAAACTATGTTGTTATCTATATTTTATTGTATTTTCATTTTTTTGTTAAGTATTTCTCAATTATACTTTCAAATCAATTATACTTTCTCAATTATATTTTCATCTAGTTCTGTGGCACTTTATACATATTGTCTCATTTGATTCTCATAATAACTCTGTGAGGTAGTCATTATTATACCCATATTACAGTTGAGGAAACTGAGACAGATTGAGGTTGTGACTTGCCCAGTGTCCTATAGCTAGTGTCTGAGATTAGATTGGAAATCTGTTTTTCCTGTCTCCAAACCCACTGGACTAACTTCCAGTGAAAGCTACAAGGGCATGGATAGAAAGAACTCTATCTACCTCATACCTAGAAGCTCTTACTTCTAAGAGAAAGAGGATTGGGAGAGGGAGGGAGGCAGTGAAATGATTTTTGTATTTGTGCTTTTGTTGTAGACTAGCATGTAGACTGGGTTTTAATCCCAGGGTCATCACGAAGCAAGTATGTGACCCTGAGTGTTTCATTTATTCTTTTCTGTATCTATTTCTTTATCTGTAAAATGGGGTTATTGATTTTTTAAAATCCTACTAACTTTACAGAGCTGATATGAGGATTGAACGCTAAAATGTACATATAATACTATATTAGTATTCAATATTCTATTTGTTCAAATAGAACAAAATAGTTTCAAATTCTATACTTACATGAGATTGTTATCAAAAATAAATTCATATTTGTATGAGAGAGGTTTCTCCTTGTCATGGATCCATAAGTATATCCAGGGCAACCCAGGGTCACATCCACAAAATTACCAATGGTTTAGGGAAGAATGAAGAAAGAAGACTGAGGGTGAGAAGGAGTATTCCCTTTCCATGATGATTCCAGAATGCTATATGAATTCACAGCCTTCCTATGCAGGCATAACTATAAACACATGGAGAGCAGCTGCTACATAGCAAAGGTGGCCACTACAAAACTGGAGACAAGACTATGCATGTTTGTTACAAGGATCTGGCTAATTGAGGGAAGAAGTCTGAAGGGGGAAATAGAAGCTTGTTAATTGGGGGAATGGGGCAAAGAGGAGTCATAAATGCATAAAGATTCTCTCTTTCCTCCAAAGAGGATACATGTACCCAATAGTCCTCTCAGCAGTTGAAGCTTTGGCTAACAGAGTAAAGTTGCTGACCATGAAAAGGAAGAGAGCCCACATTCTATTGGGAGACAAGTATTTCTATAAGTATATTGGAGAAAAAATAAAAAGTTAATAAATAGAAAAGTAATTAACCATAAGGTAGGTTGAGAGTGAAGACACAAGCAGTTAGGTAGATCAACAAAGACTTCATGAAGAAAGGGTACATTGAGCTGTGTATTGAATGACCTTCAATGAATATCCTTACAGATGAAGTAACTGGAGTAAATAAAAGTGAAATGATTTGTTAAAACCAACTAGTTTGGAGTACAAAAACCCGATTCAAACTCAGATCCCCTAAATACCTTATTCTTTGCTTTCTACTATGCCGAAGAACCATTCTCTTCCATTCCCTCACAATGCAACCCACTCTGCCCCCTAAAAGTGTTTCTCCTTGCCCTGTGTTTCAATATGGGAGCTGATTTAATCATTCAATCATTCCTCATTTAAAGTAATTAATCACATGCTATATATCCTGATACCTTCATCAGGTGAAAACAATTCTACTGATTCAATCTAAGGTATTAAATTAAGAGCAGAAAAAGTTCCTAATTTCAAATAAGTGAAAGTCATTGGTTGAAATAAAGTGAAGCTACACAGGAAGCATATCAGTATTGTTGATGATTCAGTCATATTCTTTGGATCTTAAATAAAAACAGCAAGGTAGTTCATAGTCAGGCATTCCAATGGACTACCCGAAAAGAAAGAAACTTTAGCCAAGCCCCTGAGAGGAAATGTCTTGTGGTTTGAGAAAGAAAAGAACCTCTATTTCTTCCCTACCCCTACCTCCTGGAGTAGAAGATGACCTGGTACATATTAAAATGTTGGAAGATTTTGGACTTTTGAGAACAACGACTGATTGATGTATCTGCATCAAGGACTAAAGACAAAATAGACACATGAAAGAAAGGTAAGTGAGGCAGTTTTAGAACTCTAAAAGGAACAAAGCAAAGAATTTTACATTACCTAAAGGAAACTTCATGAGGACCACACAGAGGGTAGAAAAGGAATTCCAGAAACCAGCAACAGTCACATATTCCTTTATCACATGTGTTCTTTAAGCCCTATTTCCCCTGGACTTTGCATGTACTTGTGGGAGAGTGTGCCTCTTGTTGGGGAGAGGGGAACATGTTTTATAAGAATTTCCAAAAGCTAATTAAGTCTGGCTGGCTAATTAATATCAACTGAAAATCAATGTGGGAGCACATTGGTTAGGGCTTATAAGTAGAAACCCTCAGGGTTACATGTAGAACCATGATGGGAGAAGGAGCTAACTGCCCTCTGGCACCCCAGTCTGCAAGGTGAGTTAATGTTGGCAGAGTGAGCCTGGAGCTGATGCTACATTTGCAAGTATTTTGAATTGCAAATGTGTAACTGAGCATGTAAAAACACATATAAATATGCACATAAAGTGTAGATTCAAAAAAATTGGCCATTTCATGTAATTTAATTGTAATTATTTTTTTCTGCGTGTGGCTCAAAAGTCTGTGAATAATGAGCACATTTTAATAAATCTAATAAATGCTTTCATACACCCAACTGTGTTCTCAATATCTCCACTATCATAGTAATCCAAACAAAACAGTATTCTACAACTGACCAATGTATGCCATTATGCAGACATTAAGGTGTTTTCATGGCAGTGTACGTTTATATCATCCCCCCATTAAAGTAAAAGGAAAAATCAAACTCACTCACCCAGACCATGAATGAAGAGTTATTAAGAAAGAAAGCAACATATATCAGTATTGGGGATTAGGTTGTTAGTGTATTTCTAGCGAAACATAACTAAATAGGAATGATGTTATCATTAAGGTCATCATTCTCCTAAAATCATCACATCCACAAAATTGACACCTATATATTCCAGTTGTCTGACTGAAATGAGTCAATCTTAGAGTTTACCACAAAGAAACACAACTCTGAGTAGCTGAGAATTCATAGTTATCCCCATCTGTTTTTCTATCAAGGCTTATGGAAACCAAGAAAATCAGGTGGAAGGAGGGTAGGTTGGTTTCACCCTCCATTACTCTAACCATGCCCCTTCTCATCTGCACTACCACTCATTGTGTTTGTGTGTGTGTGTGTGTGTGTGTGTGTGTGTGTGTGAGAGAGAGAGAGAGAGAGAGAGAGAGAGAGAGAGAGAGAGAGAGAGAGAGAGAGAGAGAAGGAGGGAGAGAGAGAGAAGGAGAGAGAGAGGGACAGGGAGAGAGAGATTGACTGATTTGGGAATGGAGAAGGGAAAGAAAATGAACAAGGGAAATAATCAAAAAAGAAAGGAAAAACGGAGGGTCAGGAGGAAAAGATAGAAGAGTAAAGGAAGAAGGGGAAAAAAAGGCAAATTTAGGAGATTTAAATGAGGGGAGCTGCATAAAGATTTGTTCCCCCTCAGAAATTGGCAAGTAGGATGAAGCTTCCTACAGAATAATGGTTCCGATTATTTTTTTGGTAGTGCTTTTATAAAGCATTTTCCTCACAACAGTCTGGAGAGGTAAATACTATTAGTATTACTCCTATTTTGCAGATGAGGAAATAAATCTCAGAGAAGTGAATAGATTTCTCCAAGGTCACAGAGTTGGTAATTAATAGAATCGGCAATGGAATTCATATTTTTACTATCCTGTCCCCATGACTTGTCTACTTACTAGCCCTCCAGCAGCAGACACTAAATACCTTGGTTGTATGGATTCTACCATTAGCCATGGAAATCCAATCATAGTGTGGTTTCTAAGTTTATAATAGCCTATCTGAGAGAATGGGTTAGATTCTAAAAATATGTTCTACTCACCACTAAATTTACCTCTTCCCAACTTCAAGTAGCAGACACTGTAAATAAATAATGCCATTACTATTTGCATAGGAATAGGAACCTGAACCAAAGATAGAAAGGAAAATGAACTAGGAAAAAATGTTGTCTTCTAGTGCCCAGTTACTATAGCAGAATTTTTTACATGAAGACACAATGTTAAGTTCCATGGACAGGACAAGGCTCCTAAGACATACATTGCCTCTAGCCCAGGTTGACCCAATGAGAGGAAATGCCCAAACGTTGTGAATCTGTGCATGGTTATGACCCAAGTACATAGCTCTAGAAACATTCAGAAGCAGTCTGCAGAAGAACTAGCCAGCTCTTCTCCATCACTTTTTCTTATGTTTTCAAGCTGACAGTTACCAAAACTGGTATGCATCTGGGCCTTTCTCCTATGTGAAACATAACAGAACATGTGTCCAAGCACTAACCAAAATATTCCTCTAGATCCCTCAGATCCAAGTTTTGCTTGAAGAGCAAATCTTGTAAGCACATTTATTCAGAATAATTCAGAGTTGAACCTTTAAAGCTTAAAAAAATGTAGTTAATCCTTTTCTCTCTCCCAAAGAAATGGCCTGATCACTCTTTCCTATTTTAGGTGTATTTTGCTTAGCATTCTTGCTTTTTACCTTTACTCCAGTCATCTGTCTGTCTGTCTGGTAACAGGTTTAGAATATGCATAATTAATAGCCCAAGAATTAATTACACCCTTCTTTATACCTCCTATCCTCATTGTCCATATCCCCACTTATTTCTTCTGGTGTTTCAGATAAGCCACCATACTGATAGTAGGAAGAAGTATGTGGAGATAAATGAAAGGAGGTCACCAAACCTCCAATAGGTATACCCCAAACATCTTCCATTGGTGTTGAGATTGATCATATTAAGCAATCCTGAAATTTTCTGTTTAGAGTGACGAGATGAATTTCATTCCCCACCCCCACCATCACCTCATCTGCTTAACTGTTGGGTCATAAGATCATAGAATTAGAATTGGGAAGAATTTCAATGGTAATTTTACAAATGAGGAAACAGAGTCAGGGAATAACTGTCTTGTTACTTTAATGGATAATCTCATTCTCTTTTTTAAATAATATTTGCAAAGTACAATTATCATCCATAGCTACCTGTTTACCTCTGATCTCTCTCTCTTTATAATTATTTCCTACTCATGGTATCAGCTAGCTTCAGTTCTATCTAGATAACAGACTCAATTTTTTAAACTTTTTCAAAAGACTAAACATTTTTAACACTTTATCCATTCCTCCACTTATTCTCTGTTGTACTTTCTTTATATCAACTAACATTGATACTGGGACCTAGAATTTCTAGGTTAAGGATTACCAAATATAGCAGAATCATAGGTGAGATACAGCAATTCTCTTTACAAATTCCCCTACCAAATTTTGTAGGCCCAATTTGTAGGTACCATTTTACATGGTACCAAGAGTTTCAGAAAACCTGGAATTAAATATCCTTGATGATTTCATCAATGTTTTGTACATATTAGGCAGGGAAAATGTTGCTGAATTGAATTCTCTTCATAAACTTCAATGAATCAGATCGTCTGACGTTTTTGGACATTATCTCCTCTCCTGCTTTTAGGTATACTTTTTTTAGGTATTACTTACCTCACTTCAGTCAAGAAATTTTATTCATATCTTTTATTTTTTCCTTCCACTCCATCTTCCTATATCTTGTAGCACCTAGCACAGTGCTTTGCACATAGAACACATTTAATGAATGTAAATTTAATGTGGTATTTGGAAGTCTGCAAAGAAAACTTAACCACTAAGAGAGACTCTTTCCTGGAAATGTAGTTTTATGTGGTTTTATGTAATAAATATCTTCCTGGAATGATAAAGGTATGCCCACATTCAGAAGGAGGAAAAAGCTAGCCTATTACCATGTCTCATTACCATGTCTACACATAGCCAACATCATCTTAACAATGGATTAAGAATTTAGCCCCTAATCCAAATGTTGGATATTGTTTGATCCTAGAATCATAGGTGAAGAGTTGGAAGGAAATAATGTTCATCTAGTTTGATCCCCTCATTTTGCAGATAAGGAAATTGAGGCACAGAAAAGTTTTGTGACTCCCTTAAAGTCACGCAGTAAGTGGAAGGGTCAGAATTTGAACTCAGGTCATCTGACTTCAGCACTCTTTTCACTACTACACTGCCTTTCACTAAGGTTTCATTTGTACTTTTTGGTCAGGTGTTTTAGCACAATGTAGACAAACAAAATTCTAATGAAGTTGAACCTCTACAGCCTGTTTCAAGTAATTATGGGGCAGAGTAGAGGAAATTACATATGATAGATAGAAAAGGAAAAGAAATGAGAAAATCAAGAACTTACAAATGGGTACATGAAAATACATTTTCTGGTGAATTTCAGTTTCATAATTTATTTCAACTGGAAAGGTCTGACTGTTCTTTGACCTTTGGAACTGGAGAGCAAATCCAAATTTTCGCCATTTTCTTAACATCAAACAATGTATTTGCAAGAAAGATTTTCATCTCTCAGCTTCGAAAATGCTGCATCTCATCTCTGCATCATTGAAATCAAACTCTCCTTACCTTTCAACAGCCAGAGTACCACTTCACTGTCAGAGATGTGGAAAGTCACAAATCAATTAAACTTATCATGCACTTACGAGTACCCTTATAATAGCTACATAAAGGGATGATTGGTGTGATGTCTTCATCAAAGAATACAAGCCAAGTTATGAAACATTTAAAGTCAATCACTTCTCTGGAGATGTCTATGTATGTGCTATTGTTACTGCCTGTGCGTGACTATGGTAGTACTATCTTCATTAGCTGAAGTCTTGTTATTTTTTTCCTTCTAGACCCACTGCTACTTAAGCACCAGGAATGTTCCAGGATACTTTATTCAAATCTAAGAAGAAAACCTCATGCAGGTTTCTGAAGAGCCACATGCAGCTTTGAAAGACACTGGTTGAAGTGTATATCTTGTAATCCATTCATTGGTATGTGGAAGAAATGGTCCCCAGAGAGTATTCCAAATCTACACTAAGGTCCCTCGAAGCTAAATTTTTCATTTGGATTTCTGAGCTAAAATCTCCACTGGCTACACATCTAAGGAGACTTAAGAACATAATTTATTCTATATAAGGTCCATAGTAATTTATGCTCACTAAATTGGCAACATAGGAAGAATTTGGGCTTAATATCAGTACAAACAAAGACAACAAGATCCAGGCAGTCACAGCACTATGGGAAAAAAAATCCAGCTTCATAGGAAAGTTATTCTCATTGTTCCAATAACTAAACAATTGTAAATTTTGGAAATATTGACTTCCCTCTAGGCAGAATTGAGCCTTACAATACAATCCTTCAGTATGAAGCCAGTTTCATGATAGAGTTCAATACATCTCTTCAAATTTTTTCTTCAAAACTGAGCAAATAGTTTATTCACATTTCCATCAATCTGATGTGCCCCTGAATGGAAGATTCTTTAAATGTCCAAATTATATTATATATATGTGTGTGTGTATATATATATATATATATATATATATATATATATATATATATATATATATATATATATATATATATTGCAGTTTTCCTTAAAATTCATGACTTCTTGAGGAATGCAAATTAATTTTCTTCTAAGGGAAGAGTTTCTCAAACCGTGCAAGGAAACTTGAAACACCTCAATTTGTTTGTTTTTTATGAACCTTATATTGTTTGATAACAGGCATTCTAAGATTTTACCACAAAAGTTCTCCCAAACTTTTATTTAAATTGAAGAATTCTACCACTATGGAAAAAAGTTTAAGACCACTGTTCTAAGAGATTCTCTCTCTCTCTCTCCCCCTCTTCCTTCTCCTCCCCCTCTCCCCCCTCCCCTTCTCCCCTCTGTATTTATCTCTAGATCTCTCTGTATCTCTATCCCTCACTCCCTCCCCCTTTCCTCCCTCCACTAGATTCTTCTTTCTATCCTTTATCTATTCAGCACTGTCCATATACTTTTTCCTATTTGTAAAAATAGCTCATGGCAAAATATATGACTAAAAAGTAGAAATATTTTTTCAGATATTTTATAGCACAAAAACATTTGGATATTTTGCTTCTTAATATGCCAAATGTTTGTTTGTTCCAGCTATTTGGGGTCCAACTAGGAATCACCATGACTTGAGAAATGCTACTTAGAATTTTCCCACATTCCAACAGTTGTTCTTCTAACCTATCATTGCTTAGTAATTTTTAAAGTGAATTGACTTTTATTATTCAGATTCATGTGTATGAAAACAATACTCCCTGAACTTAGAAGGTGACCTCAAAAAATTTCACCAAAAATATTTTAGCAAGTTCCAAAATTTGAGTCTCTTCAGAATTAGCCGTTTCATTGACAGCAAAAGACTTAGGCTTTGTTTGATCACTACTTTCAATATTCCCATCTTTTACCTTCATATCATCTAGTTCTATTCAAATAATACCATGGGATATCTTGAATTGCATCTTGAAATTTCTAATAGAACAATCCCTTTTTTGCCCTTGTCATTTTCACTTGAAGTCACATGACTCCTAAATGATGATCAGACTTTCCTGGCCTCAAAGCTTCCTTTAAGTAGTGTCTACTTCGTTGGATTATGTTTGAACAGCACTTCAGCTGTCTTTATATCAAGATACAGGACAGCATCCCCATGATTGTTATCATGACTAACATGGCCATCCTTACTCAAAGCATGTAAAGATTATGGATTTCTTTATGTATGCTTCAAGCTACTCTCTCTGAAAACTCTGAACTCAAGTCAACAAGAAACTCAAAAAAATGTAGGGCGTTAGACTCACAAGAGTGTTTGAAAGTTATTAGGGAGTTGGAGAAAAGGAAGGACAGGGGGGGGGGAGAGAGAGAATCTAAAAAAAAAAATACTGAATGTCTTGCCACTAAGACAGTGGGAATTTGAAACTACTCCAAGTAAAGAAGCCAATGGAGCTTCTAAAACATAAGGTACTATTCAGAGGGATATGATCATGTTTTGATCTCATTTTGATGTTTTTTAGTAATTGTTTCCAAGGTCTCACTGGTGGCTGTGTTGGAAAACGTTAGTGCAGAGAGACAGTCAGAAAAAAAAGTAGACTAAATACCATAGGTTAATTTCTCCTACATAGAATCCTCCTGTCGCAAAGAAAGTACCCATAAGATCCCAACTTTCCAAAGTTCTGATATATTTCCCTTTTTCAGCTCCCCTAAGTAGCTAAGTGTTTGGAAGAGATGGCAAATAAGAATTTTCTTTCTTTATCTATATTTTTAGTCTTCTTTAAAAGTTAGTATATTGGACAGGAGCGAATATTTTTGTTCCTCTGCCCCCTTCCTTTCCCACTACCAGCAGAGTGAGGGTGATGATGCAATTGATTAAAAAAAAAGAGCATTTTGTTCTAAAAAAAACTAGTATATTGACTTATGTTGTATCTACAAATGGATATGATGGTAGAGAGAAATGTAACATTTGGTGAGTGGGGATTTTGCCTCTGATTTATATAGCACTGGAATGAGTTATGTATTTGAGCCTACTATCATGTGCCTTAGTGACAAAAGCCATTCAAATGGGAACTTATGGTCATATAATTTGACCTGTGGTACTTCTAGACACCATGAAAAGTAGATATACACTATGTGCAATTATAAATTATATTGTAATTATGAAATTAATCACTTAATCATTGTTATAGACAAAAACTAGAGGTATTAGTTATCCCTGTAATGTCACAACTGTATCATATTGGGTGTGATCCTTAATTGGATTAAATATCTATTAATTTCTATTACTTGCAAGGCATTGTGCTAAGTATTGAGGATAAGAAGATGAAATAAGTGGCACTATCCTTGACCACCATCAAGGAGCTTACAGTTTAATATAAGGGATGAAATTTACATAGATAAGTACAATATAAAGTAGATATGAAAAACAAAGGAAGGAGCCAAAGTGCTGTCCAAAAATGGCAACACATAGAGATATCAAGCAGATAAGCTATAGACGTTCAGGATGATCTACTCAGGTGCACAAAAACAGGAGAATATGGAATAAGAGCAAGAAATATCTAGGTGTCCAACTTGGTTGTGGAAAATAAGGATGAGAAATCATTTATAATCATACTAAATGTTAAATTGAACAATTATCCTTTTGTCCTAGAGGTGAGAGTGATGGAATTCTAATAAAAGTTTCCCCAAC
Organism: Notamacropus eugenii; assembly: GCF_028372415.1. NCBI lineage: Eukaryota > Metazoa > Chordata > Mammalia > Diprotodontia > Macropodidae > Notamacropus > Notamacropus eugenii. The sequence continues at coordinate 158,787,481 of NC_092872.1, forward strand.
CCCAATGCTCTAACTTCCTTATAGGCCCCACAGAAGACCAGACCCACTGACCTTCCCTAGCCACTCAACCCCCCCACCTCAACATCCTAACTTCCTCATATAGGCCTCACTGCTCACTAGAACAACAGATGTTTCCATGAACTCATATTTCTCACAGAAGCAGCAGGCATGTGTAGCACCAATGTGATATTCACAACACCTATGGAGGCCATGAATATGTCCGCATCATTCTGAATCATGAGATGCAACAGACTCTCTACAGGGAAGACAGAACCAAAACGTTTATTCAGAACACCAGAAAGCCAAATCCCTCATAGTAACCAAGAAGTCTGTACACGTTATAAGGTCTGTCTTTCTCTCTCCCTTAGTTCTGACTGCTCTGACCCAATTTTTCTCTCAGCTCTGCTCCAGCTCCCGCTCTTCCTGTTCCATACATTCAGCAAGCTCCTCCCATCACATGTGACTTAGGCTTATGTGACTCAGGTTTCCATGGAACTTAAGCAGGTCACATGGGCCTATTAATGAATGGGAATGATCTCATTAAAAAGAAAAATGACATTAACAATGAGCAAAACTGTATTATCCATATAGCATATCTATAGGATGGGATCCCAGCCACTGCCTCCAAACCATTCCTCATATTTCTCACAGAAACAGCATGTGTGTCCATGCACTCACCCACAACCACATCCATCTAGTCCTGGACAGGACTAGATAATCAGCCAATCAGAAAGCAGCCCCACCAGGATGCCCAAGCTGTGTGGACCCCAAAACAATAGAAGGGACTTTCCCTAAGTAGGCACCTGTGCAGTAATAGGAAAAGCTGTCCTTTAGGTGAACTTGTGACATAAAGAGGCATATTGTGTCATTATTTTACATACATACCCCCCACTAAATGGGTTTTTCTATGTGCATTGTGGGTAATTTCATGCGTAATTCCACTGAAGCTAGGACCCCTCCCCTATTACCTAATCCCTTAACAAACCCTTCCTGCCTTTTTAATATTCATAATTTCTAATATGTAATTGCATCTTTCCCCTATAAAAATCTATCTGACTTTCTCTGAAGTTGCTGGTTTCTCGTGGAACTTAGCCTGCATCTTGAGAGGCATCAATCTCAATAAATTTTCATACCTGGATTAGAGGTGATCCAACTCTAAACTCTTTGAGATAGTTCTACCACAACACATCATGAAACCACAACAGGACAGTGGAGGGAGGGTGGACATCATGAGCACATTACAAAGACAATCACAATGGCCCAGGCAAGAAGTGACAAGAGTCTGAATGAGCGTAGTCACTATGTGAGTTAAGAAGGGAAGAGCCACGTAAGAGATAAGATTGAAAATGGAGTTGGGAAGTAATTGGATTTGGAGAGAGGAAGACCAGGGAGAGGGAGAGGGAGAGAGAATATAAATGACTGAGATTTCATGCCTGAGTAACTTGGACAACAGTGCTCTCAGAAGAAATTTGGTTCCATGACATCTAGCTGCAGTTGTTTAGATACAGCTTCCATTTTAAAAGGTGGGAAAAGGGAAAAGATTCCCTACCCCATTCCAAGTCACTAATTATGCAAAATGCTATTTTTAAATTTATTCTTTTGTTCTTAAGTGGTCAAAAGTGTAACCTAATGGGATCCAAAAAAAGTTGCCTCACATTATGAACCAAAATATTCTTCTTGGATTGTATTTTAAAATTATATTTATTAGAAATCACTCTAAATGGCATTGAAAATAACACAATCAATTAAAAACACAATTACATAAATAAATGCAGGAACTACTTTTGATTAAGTAGGGAGAGGGACTAGAACTGAGATTTCACTGGTAAAAAACAATACCCAGAGAAGAAAATTCCCTCAGCCAAAACTGGTTGGCACCATCTTTGAAACTTAGAATCTTGGAGCTCAGTCACATCCAACTCTTTATGACTTCATTTATGGTTTTCTTGGCTAAGACACTGGAGAAAGGCAAACGGGGTTAAGTGACTTGGCCAGGGTCACACAGCTAATAAGTGTCTGAGGTCACATTTGAACTCAGGTCTTCCTGATTTCAGGCTAGCACTTTATCCCCTGCACTACCTAGTGGCCCTCTTAGAGAGCTACCTGAAAGATTAAACAACTTGCCTCAGGTCACATAGATGATATCTGATAAAAGTGGGACTGAAACCCTGTTCTTTTTAGTTCTAAAGCAACCTCTCTACCTACTATGCCATGCTACCTCTCATATTCTTTCCTAGTAAAATATAGCACTTATTTATGTTAAAACACTAAAATGTATGGAATAAATGAGTGTTTCCATAATACAATAAATAGCATCTATCTAAAATCAAGAGCTGACATAATCTGTAATGGAGAAAGACAAGGGGCCTTTCAATAAGATCAGGGCAATGTAAGGAGGTCAATTTATCTGTTCTATTATTTGATATAGTTTTAGAAAGGCTAGCTATAGGAATAATAAGAAAAAGAATTTGAGGAAATAAGTATAGTTAAAGAAAATGGACAGCATCATGACTATTCACAAATGGGGGTATTATATCTTCTTACTGAGACTAGAGATTCAACTAAAATTTATTGAAGTAATTAATGGCCTGAGTAAAGTAACATGTTATAAAAGAAACACACAAATTATCAGTCTTTCTGTATGCTACTAAATAACCTTGAACACCATTTCTCCCATCTGTAACATCCCAAATTGATGTCAATACCAAAGAAAGCCCTCTCAGTGTTTCCTAGACTTAAGGGTTATAAGAAGGAAGTTATTTCCCTTTTCTGCATGGAAGTGAAGAGGCACTGAGATCAGGTTTATTACTTCTTCCTTATTTCTGAAGTACAGAGAATCACCACTCAGGCAGTAAACACATAATTCCTAATCACCTTCTCTGAAACTGCAGTAAAACTTTCAGAAAGGTACTGGAGCTGGCTGCCATTCATCTTAAAAAGAAAAATAGGAGCTTGCCACCATCAGGAAATGTGAGAAGAGACTTCAATCCCCCATCTCAGTTAGGGAATGTACTGGTTCCTAGTGTAGAATCAACAACTGTACCTTGTAGGAATAGTGTGCCTGGCTCTGAGGAACTCAAGTATAATATACACATTGAATGAAGTCTTATAGATTATGGCAAGTGGATGATTTTTTCAATCCCCCTTTACATATTGGGACACAAAAGCATAAAAGACCAGCCCTAAGTCTATAGGGAATCAATGGGAATAATTTGAACTAAAATATCTTCATGCTTCATCATCAGAAACTCACAGGTTCATGACACTGTCTGGGCCACTAAAATAATCAAAGTGTACATGGTCCCTTTTGTCTAGGATTTTATAATAGCAGATCAAAAGTATAAACATGAACAAACACATAAAAAGACATGCAGATATATTATATTGTCATGGGGGTGGGGGAGAGACCCAGAAATTCAGTATTTATATTCTAGAAATAAAGACATTCAGTACTTACAGTATACCAAACCTTCATGTCTATGGTGTGTGTGTGTGTGTGTGTGTGTGTGTGTGTGTGTGTGTGCGTGTGTGTGTGTGTAAAGCAATTCTGAGAAATCAAGAAGGAAAATCATGACCTCATGATCTCACTTCCAAAAGTCTGGAAGGCCATCAGGGTGGAGGTGGGATTTAAGGACTTATTGAATGATGGAGGAGATTCCCTAGCACAGGGAAAAGGTGAGAAGCATGTGAACTTCCGAAATCTGCATTAAATGGACCTTATGAGTTTCAGTTTCAACAATCCCATTAGAGAATATGTTTTCATAGAGACAGATAGACCCAACCATAGTCCAGGGTTTGGCCTTAAAACCAAAAATTTTCAGGGGTTAGACTTTACTAGCCTATAACTTCATTTTCATGAGCTTTAGCACATCACATTGAAGATTTGAACTTTCATCAGTATGGGTGCTGTTTTCACCACTATTGATCTGAATCACTCAGTGAATTGGTAGACAATCTTAAAAAATTCGTGGGTGTAATATTTTATCACTACATAGCCAAAATAGTGAGTTACCCAATAAAAAAATATGAAACTTGAAACTTAGGTAGGCTGGATTAGATATCAAACACACCGTCAGCAGGCCTGTACTTGAAGACTTTTCACTTCATTGTTGTTCATTCTTCCTTCTCAAAGAGGACCAATGACACCAGGAGGGTGATGTCTTGACTCAAACATGAATTGGATTTAAGTGAGGCAGAGCTGTGCAAAGTCACCAGCCTTGTTCTCTCTTTCATAGTCACTGGAATCCAGTGACAAGACAAAAAAGTCAGATGACTGGTTAATTCAGTTAGCACTGCCTTCCAGAAGCTGGTTACTTACATGTCATGATGTGGTATCAGAGGAGAACTCAGAGAAGTATACTAGATAACAAGGTTAAAAATTTATTTGGATAAATGGCTCAGGAGGTCCACACCCCTGGATCAGATGTGCTACATTTAACTTACAGGCCAAATATTAGTGTCAGTGTTACAGGATAATGACAATTTGCTTTAGACTTGGAGGTGGGAGGAGGAAGTTTATTCATATTCAACAACAGTTTTAAGCAGACATAGAATCCTATGGTCAAGAGCTCATACTAGCTAAACTGGATGATAAAAGGAATCTAATTAAAGCTATAGAATTCGAGATAGAAAGGGAAGAAAACACTTATTAAGCACCTACTATGTGCCAGATACTGTGCTGAGAACTTTAGAAATTATGTTATTTGATCCTCACAACAACCCTGTGAGATAGGTGCTGTATTATCCCATTTTTTCAGTTTCGGAAACTGAGGCAGATAAATTAAATAAACTTCTCAAGGTCACACAACTAGTTTAAGTGTCTGAGCTCAAATTTGCCTCAGGTTTTCCAGACTGCAGGCTCAGCGCCCTAGCCAATCCTTTCCTTTGCTGTCCTTCCACCAATCACTGCACCTCTGTCATTTTTTTAATCTTAAGAGAATCCTTAAAATATATTCTCTTCATGATAATTTCAAGGAGATATAAATAATGAAAGTTCTTATTTATATCATGTTTTATAATATAAAAAGTACTCTCCTCATAACAATCTTACAAGGTATGAAATGCAATTATTAATTCCATATTACAAATGAGAAAACAGGATCACAGAGGTGAATTTGTTCAACATTGCAAAGTTCACTAAGTGGCAGAACTAGAGCTTAGATTCATGTCTTTTGAATTCATCTGGAAGCACTCTTTATACTTAAAAGAGATAGAAAGTTGTGTATAGAGTAATCACTGGGCCAATGAAAATTAAAACACTCAGGCAGCAAAATATCAAGGTACTCGAGTATCTCAATATTAGGTATCTTATAGATGAAACCTCTGGATCGTAGATCTAAAAAGAAAATGGAACTTAAAGGCCATTAATCTCAATTCCTGTTTTGCAGGTGAAGAAACCGAATCATAGTGGGTTATGTGACTTGTTTAGGATTACACGACTGGGAAGTGTCTGAGGAAGAATTTGATTTCAAATCCTCCTAACATCAAGTCCAGGGCCCCAATCCATTACTCAATGCTACTTCAAAACTGACTAAAATGTTCACCCAGCTTTTGGAGTAGAGGACAGTCAGTTCTCTATGTAATTCATCCCTTGCCCCTGAAAAAGTGAGAAGTAGTCGATAGACAGACAAAAACACAAAAAGAGAGAGACAGACAGGCAGACAGAGAAAAAGAGGCAAAGACTCCCGTGAAAGTAAAGGGAATGTTATACTTAAGTGTTCTAACTGGCTACTACAAGAATAAAAGTGTACAGATAAATTCTGCAGCCCTTCATTTACTTGGTTTCTGTAGCCTTAGCCAATTTCAGGGCAGCTCCTCTCCCCCAGGGGCCCCCCAAGAGTGTGTACTTGTCAGGTGGGTGTCTTCCAAGCTTACCAAGAGCTGGTTCTTTCATCTGCTTGATTAGCTGGGAAAACCTCCCTTGTGCAAAAGTTGCAAAAAGAAGGTTAAGTGTAACAACTCCCATGCCAATTTGTAATGAGAATTAAAGGTTCTTTGTCTTTTTTCCCTACATCAGCCAATTGTGATCACTCTCAAAAGTGTTATCAGCTTTCTTAGCTAGAAGAGAAGGAAAGGGGAAAAAAGCATTAAAAGATTTGCTCATTAGGAAATCTAATATTAAATGGAACTAGAAATTGGGTGGGGGTGATATTGTATAACTGGAGAGGATCATTTTGTTATACCTCCCACTGCTAACCCCTGAGGACCTTAGACATATAAATGAGAGTTCTAGGCTACTACCTTGAAAACATTTCCTATGGGAAACCCATGAATCTCAGAAAAGAGATTTCTTCTTACAGAGAGGAAAAGTCTTCTAACTGGGTATATTTACCTACCCTACTTCTTCTCTTATTCTAACACACAATGTTGAGTTATCTTAAATGAAACATTTTGTTTTAATATTGCGGATTGCTTAATTCGCCATGTACTTATTTGTATGTGTCTTCTAAGATAAATATTTGAGCATTCTACTGTACTATACCATTTCCACATATATACACACCCACTTTGCATATATATATATATATATATATATATTCCATTTTCCCCCTATGAGCTCATAATTATCCTATTCTTCTTTAACTAGGACATAGTTCATAAAAAACCACTTTCTTCATAGGTTTTAAAATACAGGAAGAATACCAGAGCCCTGGAAACAAGGAGACTGTACCATTGAGAATAATTGATTGTCTGTCTACCTATCTCTATCATGAGTGCCAAAGCCACTTCCAAGTTGTTATAAAACACCTGCCTTTCTCTCTGTTTGGAGAGCACAAGATGGGAGGGAATGTGCACTATCTTTATCTGCAGCAATACAGTCCATTTATGTCTCCCCCTAAACAAAAGCCAAGTCAGAAAGATGGGAAAGCAACTTAAAGTTTCTGCATTTAACAAAAAAGTCTTCCACCTTCAAAAACTTATTTTAAACACTAAGGAATTAGTTACTTAACTCTCCTACAAACTTATTTAAAAGATCAATTAAAATCTCTGCTGAGGAAAGTTTGGGAAATGGGAGGTCATATCCATACAGATGATGGGTTTCATTCAGGACTGTTTGTTATTATTATTAACAACCACAATTACTATTGTGGTTGTCAATAATTATGCTAATATGACACTCTGAATAGAGAAAAGGGAAGTAGTTGGTCTGGATGCATTTCACTTTCCAGATTAAGATAGTAAAGGTTTCATGTGTTGGTTTCATTCACCCAGAATTGGGCTTCTCTGTATAAAGTTGAGAACAAGGTTCTGTCCCTGACTCAGAATAGCCTAAAAAAAAAAAATCCAAGAAAACACAGCACCTATTTGAATTGGGGACATGAAAATGAGTTTGGAAATTCAAGGTGCAAATGGGAGACTCCTAGCCTTCTTTAGAAAGAGACCAAATCCAGATGTGCCCTAGCAGGACCTGGAGCTGTACCTGTTTGTTTCATAGTTCTTCCGTTGCAGCCCTAAAGCTATTTATCACTAATGAACATCGGTTATATCCTCGCCTATCAACATAGAATCTCAGTCCCTCATGAGTTATTGCAGATATATCCTGAGTAGCCAGGTCTACAATGAGGCAAAGGCATTTTCCCCACACTGGCAATCTTATTTAAACTATAAGTTGAACATTTTAGCAGAAAAGTAGGTACAGATGTGGCTTAGATTGGAAGGAGGGAGAAGAAAGGTCGTTGCTATTGAATACCTTACGCAGCTCTCCGGACTGTGGGCTAGCAGTAAAATAATCTATTTTACTGTAACTGGATTGGAAATTGTCCTGGGTTTTCAATAGAGCAATCTGATTTTTAGCAAGTCCTCAGATGAGCACAATATAGCTATCCTCAGAAAGAGACAATTAAAAACCACGAATAATGTTGAATGATGGACGGATGCAAAGAACTGTAATTCTCTAACCCGAGTTGATTACTTTGGAGTTTTAGTGCCACATCATCACTACTCCTGTCCCCAACATTCCATACCCTAGAGTTCAGAAATCTCCTGAGATATCAGCAAGCTATTTCTCTGGGACTGGCTATGAAAGTAAGAGCCAAATCTTTCTCTAACCTGTCAACAACTTTTCAAGTAAAGGTGCTGGAGGACTCCAACATCTGGACGCAGAACGAGGGAGATCGAAGCTCCAATGCCTCTCGGAAATATCTCCAAGTAAACTTTTATTCTACTTTATTCTCCAATGTGGCACACACATGCAAATCTCAGGTCTTTCGGCTACACAATGCTAGGGGAATGAAAATTGATTTTTATGAACCTTTAATTACTTTAAGGGTCTGGGGAATCTGAAGTGGGGTTGGTCGTGGAAGGAATAATCAAAACATATCCACCCCAGACATTTGCAGCTGCTCACAGGTAGAAGTTCCCCAATCATACATGGGGTATTACAGATTTCTCCTTCTCCAAACACTCAAGTTTATTGCTACACTTTTTTTTTCTTGCTCAGGAATGCACATTTTTCTCTACGTGCATTGTAGCCGTGATACTTGTCCTTCCAAGCTGTTTTGAACCAGAGGAGGGAAAGCTGTTCGGTTGAGGTAGAGGATCCCTCTCACTCCTCGAAACTTTCTGATCGCCTGCCAATAACGCCAAAGGTAGCTAGGGAAGCTACGAAAACCGTCTGACTTGTGCCTGTAGGGGCTGGAACTTGGCTGCAAGGGTTTGTGTTCTAGTTGTTTTATTCTATTTTTTTTCCAAACGAGAGAGCTCTGTCACGGAGCAGGGCCCTGGAGTTCACAAGGCGAACTTATGATCAAGTTGTTTGCCTTTGAAACTATACGGAGGCAATTCATACACATGAGGAGAGTGGAGAGAGAAATGATTTTAAAAAATGGTAGAATGGATATTGAAGAGCCAAGGATGGATGAATAGGACTTAGTATGGGGGACTGGTGGTGGAGAGAAGGGGTGAGGAATGGGGGAAATGACCCTTAAACCCTTCTAGGCCATGCAATTTGAGGTGAAATTCAGCCTTCGTCTCGGAGAGACGAAAAGAAAGCGGTTATTAGTGAGGGAGAGATTCAGAGATCGAGTGTTTTGAGGAAAAGGAAATAAAATGTTGAAGTTCTGTGAGTTGCTAGAAGACTAGAGGGGTCATTCTAAAAGATATCGGGGGAGGGGCCGACCTCAGTTTCTTGGTTTGGAAATAGTGTACAGAAAGAACAATTTCTTCCCCGACCCCTTTTGTGGTTGAAGAGGGGTGAATAGTCTAGTTTAAGGCAATACTAAAGTCACAACTTCTTTAGTCCCTGCACCTGAGGGTTCACTTTGGATAAGTGGCTTCTCCCAAAAAAGCCCTAGAAAGTAGCACTGAGGAAAGCCCTGGCAGAGGGGTCTAGAGAAGGACGCAGTGCCTGCGGTGCGGCGGGAGCGGAAGAGGAGTCCCTGGGAGGCCAGTAGCGCGACCTCCCCTGAGAGTCTCGCGGCCAGAGAAGCCGCACGAACATCTGTACGGAATGACTCAGACTTCAGAGAGAGTACATACAAGGACCGTAAAATGAAGTGATGGGCGGTGTCAGAATGGAACAGTGGGGGATTTACCAGACGCGACGAGGTTGCCCAGGCCTAACTCAAGAACTTTGGGATTTGGGTTTCGATTTTGCGCCTTTCGAAGTCTCCCCAGACTTCAACTCTCAGCTGCTTTCCCTAGAGTCGCTTGTTCCTCAGCTGTTAACCAGGAAGCAGCCCCGCGCAGCCATCTCGCCGCCTCCTCCCACCCCCAACACCGGCCCGGTTCCTTCCTTTTTATGACAATTCAGTGCAGGGGTGAAGAACGGTTTTGACCCAGGCTAGGGCGGAATGGGAGCCTGGGGCGAAGGCAGCCCAGACGCCGGGATCCCTGCTTGACCCGCCAGACATCCAAAAAGTCAATAGCAACGGGTTTGACCGAAGGGAAGACCCTCTCCTGGATGTTTCAGGAGGTAAAGTCACAGTCGCAGCAGTTCCCCTTTTGTGTCCTCACACCTAGTCAGCTATAAAAGGTGTTAGAACAGCAATTCAATTACAGAAAATAATACACATCAGCTGCCCCGCTGGAAAAGTCTGTAACTAACTGGGACCAAGCGTTGTGGAGGAATGCAGCTGCTCCGAAACTTTGTTCCCCACCATTTCTTCCCCACCTCCCTACGCTTTTTTTCTTTCCCCCCTTGGCCCTTATTTACTAGTTGCAGCTGATCAAGGAATAATTAATTTCCAGGAGTTTCGCCTATCTAAACAGGAATACACTAAGAGACTGACCAGAGATCCTAAAACTTAAAACAGGGAAATTAGAAAGATTAAGAGGAAGCTTCTCCAGCTCCGTACTTGAGACTGTTGCGTCATCGTGCACTCAGCCTCTCCAGGGCTGAAGGGACTCCAAGGGTGCCTGGCTTCAGAAGCTGTCCATGAGAGCGTACGTGTGTCCTTGTGCCTAAGCGCACGTATGATAAGTTACTTGCGAAATACTTTTTATATTAAAACACATGTGATGGAATAGGTTAGCAGTTTTATTACAAAATCGTGAATTTAGAGTTGAAAGGATCGTCAGAGGTCTAGACCAACTACTTAATTTTTCATATGAGTAAACTGAGGCATATAGAAGTTAAAGGATTTGCTCAAAGTTACACAATATCAAGTGGCAGCACCCGGACTCTGAATCCAGAGTTCTTTGCATTGCTTCTCGCTCTGAGTGATTGTCAATATGTATGCTATATAAAGTGTGTTATGGAGATACACACATGGACATTCATATGGTGTCAGGTATGCCTAAGTACTCCTCAGGTAGACATGTCTATCTGGTCAGACACGAGTACATTTCTTACATATCTTTAGCACTAAATAACCAATGGCAACCAAGTGCGCTCCCTGGAAATTAACAGTATCAATCAAAATGAGGATCTCTGGAATCAGCTCTGGAAGGTGTTTGGGGAGAGAGTAAAGGGAAAGGGGAGGCTGACTGATTACTGTCCAGTGCGGCGCTGAATCATTACGGTGCTCTGTACGCTAAAACCCAGGGGGAGGGAGAAGGAAAACCTTCCCAATAACTCAGCCCCTGCTATCGTTTAAATTAATGGTAATATTAACATTCGTTCCCGTTTCTAGTTTCAATCGAGAAGATTTAAAAGAGGATTTAGTTTAGTTGGTGCCGCATCAAAAAGGTTGGTTATTCTGACGATAGTTTTATTTTCAGTGGATTTTTTAACCATTTTAGAAAGGGCAAAGTAGAAAGATGAGTGAATTCCGTCTCCCCAGCCTCCCAGCCTCTATTTCGCTCTCTGAGAATCTCCCACAGAAAGGCTTCACAGAAAAGAGTTCGTAAATTTCCAATCCTCCTAATATCTTTTCAAGACTTTGTGGACCCCCATTTCGTCTGTCACTCAGACCCAGAAGCTGTTAACACCTGTAGGTAGATGCCTGCAGCCATCCAGGGAGCCTCCGGGCCCCACTCTCACCTCTTGCCCCACTAGAGTTCAGGGCTTCTAGTCCCCAAGACTCTCCCTCATTCCTAAACTTCTCGTCTTTTTTTTTTAGAAGCAGGGAAAATAGGTCCTGGAGGTTGTGTTGTGAAGGGGAAGAGATCTGAAAGACTATGGAGGGAGGACTGGGGCGGAGGGAAGGGGGTGGGATGGGAGAGACCACAGAAGACTCAGAAAGCCAACAAGATGCTGGAAGCCCGGCTCTTCAACTGACCTGGCAGGCAGCCTCTGGTACGGCCTACAGAGAAGAGGATTGTCTTTAATGGGGGGGGGGGGGGGGGGGGGTAATTTCACACCAACCCCAGACCAACAGTGCCTGTACTCTCCATCCCAACAATGGCTCACTGTTTTCTCGAGTTCCTTAATCCCAGTGTCACTCATGCTGATAGAGACTAGCAGAAAGAAGGAGAAAGGAGGAATATGTTTTCCTGACCATAAGGAAAGCGAGAGAGTACAGGGAGGGGTATGGGGGGGGGGGGGGAATGTGTGGAGAAGCTGCACTGGAGAGCCGCGGGTAGGTCCTGGGAGACAGAAGGGGAAAGGGTTGCCAGCTGCCCTGTCTCTAAAAGAGAGATCCTTATAGTACTGAAGGAAATGGGCATCTGATGAGCAAACTCCTTCTTCTGTATTGTAAAGTGTATTTTCTTGTTTTTAAAAAGAGAAAAAGTCTATAGACTAAGACTTCTCCAGGTCTCAGGCAAAGACCCAAATCCCTGACTCTTCCAAGTTGCCATAAGTTCCTGCTTTCAAAGTGACCTAGGAAAGAAGGAGGTCAGAAAAGTGTAACATAAGCCCTGGGTTCAGTGTTCACCAGGTGAAAGGTGGGCTGGCTGAAGGGGTTGGTAGATTAGGGGAAGGGGAGGGAAGCCCCAGGTCACTAAACTACCAGAGCAAAACCTCAGGAACGCTAGAGGCTGAGGTGTCTCTGGGCCTTTCGCCTCAGCTCCTACTTTTGCAGAAGCAGGCAATCTCTCCATGTTTCTCTGTCCTCCTAGAGGTTCTTTGGGTATCTCCAATAAGGGCATTCTCAGTCTGATTTATGTGATTTTCTCCATCTTCCCTCCCCTCCTCCTAATAAGGAAAGTGAGAGATTTCTTAGGAAAACTGCCCCGCCCCCTCCTTGTACCCTATAGTATCTAAGAAGGCTTCTCCTGAATTCAATTTGTATTCACTCTTCCTTGAAAACCCCTATAGACATTCTAAATTCCAATGGGGGGCACTTGAATCCTTATCTGGTTTGTTTGGGAAAAATCCAGGGGAAATAGAAAAACTGTGAAATGGGCTTTATCTTTCAAAACTGAATGAAGCCTTTTCCTCAAAGTGTTATCTGCTGCTCTCCGCCTGCTGTTAAGGATTGTATTCTGGATCATTCCCTTTTCAGTTGATGTTCCCAGCTCTTCCCCTGTCCCTTTTCCTTCCTGTCTCATAAAGCCTCATTCTTTCTTCTTCCTACCTTCCCATTCCTACTTCCACCTCTTCTCCCAAACTTGAAGCCACACAAATATTGGGCTCCATCTATATACACACACACACATACATATATGTATATGTGTATATGTATATATGTATATGTGTATATATATACACATACATATATGTATATGTGTATATGTATATGTGTATATATATATAATATATGAGAGTTAATCTGTAGGGAGAAGGATTTGATTCATAGAAATTCATAGAAACAGAAAAGGTGAGAAAAGCCTGGAAAATAAGGTTGCATTAGAAATTGCTGTAGGATTCTCACTCCTCTAAAACCCAATCCTGCTCTGTTCACTTTACATACAAGTTCCTTATAAAAAAGCCCTTAATAGTAATCCACTTTTAGTGGATCTGGGAGAAATTAGTTGGGTAATGATTGTAATATTTGTGGATAGACCATCTTACAAGGCAGGCCTTTGGCTTTCCCAAGTGAGAGACAGGGAGTGGGAGGAATTGTAATGATGAGCTGGAGTTCATCAACTTGAGGCTACCTATGATTGTCTCTACCTTTAAAAGATGGGGGAACATAGAAACCCACACACTTCTTTCTTACTATTTACTACTAGTAGTTCATTCCTAACTCATACTTCTGTTTGTGCTATATCCTCTTTTCAAACGATCTAGGAATCTTATGGAAAGGAGAGGCTAAAGTTTTCTTTCCCTAAGCACCCTTGAAGCAACTCTGAGTAACCTAACTTGTCCCCAGAAGGGATACTGATTGAAATTTAGTTATGCCATTTGAATGACTGTGGAATTACTTAAACCTTCCATCCTATGCCCCACCCCTCCCCCATTTGAAAAAGAATCAATAAAGGATTAATTGATTCTAGCTTGTAAAAACAGTTAACACTCCCCTTAGACTTTTCATTTTCTGTTCACCTGTGAAAGAACACATTATTAGTGGTTTAATTCAATAATTCAGTAAACACTAAGGAGTAATTCTATACATTTTATCATCATCAACTTTATGAACACTTAATACTGAACTGATTCTAATGTGCAATTAAAGCAAGTTTGACTGAATCGAACTTTTGCAAACCTTTGGCTCTGAGTTAATTAAGAAACAAATATATTTCAGATTATTATTTCCAAAAATATCTTGTTCATTTGTCTGAGTTACCCAGGTAAAATTAAAATAAGGAAAACAATGATAAATCATCTCATTTATCTACTTTTCTTTATGCCCATCAAACCAAATGAATTAATTTCAGATGATTAACGTTTTAATATAATTGACATTATTTCTAGATGCTCAAAATGTGCTCCATAGTCTGTCCTCACCCTATAAACTACCTAGTTACCCCTCTGCCTATATAACTACCTTTCCCATTCTTCAATTGATATGTTGCCACACAAAAATCCTCCTATTCCTTTTCTTCTCTGCTTGATTAGAAACCACTGTTTTCTCAATGCACTGATTTTTACAAAGACAGAATATACTAACCTCTTCCTTTAGGACAAAAAAGAAAGTTTAGTAACTATTAACAACTATCAAATCCAGTTTCAAGGATTTGGGCTCTATGTTTTAGAGAGGGCTGGGAAGGAGTGGATATGTGTATATCTACATATAGATATAAACACAACCTAAGTAAACACGTGCAGAGTACATAGCACTCTGGAGAGGAAAATTGTTAGAAAATAATTATCCATAAAGCAAGAATGCAAAGTGGAAGAGAAATCATGGTAATAATTTGGCCAAATTGAAAGAAAAAAACTAATCCTAAGTGTCGAGGTGTATATCATTAATTATGAAACATGAAGCTCTTTTGAGTTCCCTTTCCTTGATAGAAATGAATCATCTTTTTTTTTTTTTTATTGGAAATAAGACCCTAAATTCCTTTTGACTGGAAGGAAGTTACAAGACAAGATGCAATTTTCTCTTTCTTTTCTGACAACTCTGTCATCCCAAGGATCATAGTCGTGTCAGGGTGTCTGTCTTGGAAAGGGGGAAAAAAACCCACTGCAGCCTGTGGCCATCTTTGCATCAAAATTTTCCAGACCTCTATTTTTGATTGTGATCCTACTGATCTGAGTTTGAAATGCGAATGGAGTAAAGCCCCTAAGCCTTCAATCGTGTGAAATTTTCAAAAGATCTCTAGAAGCAATCTCAGGCTGCCTGACCCCTGACAGGCACAGATCTCTTTATTCCTCTCTCTGCCAGCACTTCATTTGTTGGAATATCTTTCAGATTTGCACCTCCAGATGACAACCTGAGTGTTTATTATGTGTACATGAATCAGAAATCTTCAAGACTGCACAAAAGAACCATCTTAAACATAATATTTAATTTCCCATCCTAAGTGTGTGCTTCTTTATTTGCTTTTCATTAGCTTAAATATTTTTTCCAGGTCTCTCTGTGTGTCACTTTGATATTTGGATGATTCTTTCTTTAATCATTTTTTCTTGAAAAATCCCACATTGCTTTATTGTACACAATTGGGTCCGGAATATTTCACCAAGCTGAAGAAAATATACATACATGTTATGTTTATGCATGGATACATTCAACTCTCTATGCCAAGGACATCCATGTCTATGGTGATAGATTCAGAGATATGATTTTTAAATGATCTACCCTCTTATGATGGGTCAGGAGGGCTAATGACTCTCCCATTCTCACTTTCTCTACCTTTCCCCAACCCTGTCCTACCCACTGTATTGTTTTGTGAGAGGTAACCCATAAAGGTTGCTTTGGCATGGTGTTTAACAGTGGCTTTGCCCTTCCTGCTGATGTCTCTGACTGGGATTTGGTGACTCTCAGGATGCATAGATGGGCACTGGGCCTTGTCTCATGAGGAAGAGTCAATAGGGTGGGCAAGGGGACTCTGAGGGGGGTTAAAGATTAGACTTTCTCTGCCTGGAAAATGTCCCTTCCTTACCCTAGTTATCTGGCATACACAAGCAACTTCCAGTTTCAAGAGTCACTGGATTTACTTGTCCCCTAGCATTGAGGGGAAGGAGGAGTAAGGAGGACCCTGATAGGGCAAGCACCTTCATTTCAAACAAATGTCTTTGTTCCTGTTGTATTATATTGAGAAAAACCATGGGGAGAACAAGAACATTTCCCTGCACCACTACCCCAAATTACTGTATTGAATCTACATTGAGATGTCAAATCTCCTGGTACAGCTGGCAGGGGCTGATTTCCCACCTGCCTCAGGTGTTTCCCAAAGCTTTTATTTGATGAGTACCCAATGTTCAATAGCTGGAATATGTGGGGGCAGGGAGAATGATGGAGGCCTAGACCAGCCCCCCCCCCCCCCCAGGAATATGGGATATGTAGTGTTGCTATGATTAACTTATTAAAACACCTCGTAATTATTTTAATTTGACTTGAAAATACTTTGGGTTGTGTTCAGACGTGTTTGTATTTATCCTTCCCCCCCCCCAAACCTGTATTAAAACAAATGTTACTTTTCTTTCTATGTACATAGACCCTCCCTTTTTGAAATAGACCGCAGGGACTGCCATTAGATCGAATGGCAAGTCTTTATAGAAAGTGTTTTACATAATTACATACCAAAGCCAGAATAGTCACCTTCACATTTTATGGGTCACAAACCATCAACAATTGCCACATTATTGTCCAAGAAACCTTAGTCCATTCATTGATAGAGAAAACTAGACTGCCTAATCTAGAACTGAAGAAGATTGAAATTTCTCCTAATAAGAACCCAGAGAAGATTATTTTCAGACTGACAACGTGTTTACATATAGTTATAAAGTTCAGAGGACCGATGGGGAGAGAAAAGGAAATCGGACTAACCATGATTAAGAGCCTCACATTGGTCTAATATAGAGGGCTCATCAAAAGAAGCGGACTGAATGCCTCTCCCCTTCTTTTCAGATCTGTTCCCTTTTCTACCTTTGTGATGCAGTAATTAAGATATTCTTATTTGGACAGACAGCTTCTCTGGTAACTGAATAATATTAGTTTCTTTGATGTCAAACTTTTGACAGTTATCACACCAGCGCTGGGCAATTTAGCACAAATGCCCTCTTTTTAAGAATCGTCTTTGAAGAAAAGTAATAAGTGTGATCCTTATCTCCAAATGATCTAAATCGCAGCGGACAGGCTTCCCGGGTATAAATTACATTTTGTTGTCTATAATGAAGCTGAGTTTTGTTTTTATCTCATTGGGATATCACTTTCTGAAATTAGGGCGGTAATCCCTCAATTCACACCAATTCCGGATACCCTACCGCCCAGCGCCAAGACCCATTCCCAGATATCTCTGGGTCCAACCTGAGCAAAGGGGCAAGATGCCGTGGTGAGATTGAGCCAAAGGTGGGAGGGGTGGAGAAGGGAGAAAGGAAAGAGGAGGGAGTGAAGGCAAGCCGGGGCAGAATTACACACTCTCTCTCAACTCGCTCACCCTATCACATGCATAGGCTCCACTGCCATCAGTTTCTCTGAGTCAAGATAGAGATTTCACCTGCTCTTGGTTTGACACATCGCCACTGCCTCGCAGACTTGGTCGCCAAATTTGGGATTTGCCAGATGGCAGGATTATCTTCACGTCTGTTGTATTACATTGGGAGAGGGTAGTATAGGAGAAAGGAAGTTCAGAAACAACGCTGATTCCTTCCTTTAAAAAAAAAATCCCTCTCTCCTTTTCTACTTCCCGGCTGCTCTCTCGGTCATGACCCCCATAAGCTTGGCATTCCAGCAGATAACACGAGAGAGCCACAGCTTACTCCTCCCCGTCCAAGTTCAACTCGGCTCGCTATCCTCGTGTCGAAGAACCCAGTGTCTAGATCTAAAGAGGTGAAAAGGAAGGGTGAACTCTTTTATTTTTGCCCCCTGCAAAATGGGGGGAGGGGAGCAAGTGAGAAAGAAGACGGGAGGGTGAGAGAAAACTGATTGTGGACGAAATTGTCAGTCAGCTGTCTGCCTGAACACCTGGTAGATACTGTCTTCAGGAATGACACCTGTCAATCTTCAATCCCAGGTTGTCAGTGCGGTGAGGTCCAGGAGCTTTGAGATGCATCGGAAAGAACCCGTTTGTTCTCCATGACGTCATTGCCTCCCCTCCCGGACTGTAACTGGGGAGGGGAGGGGATTCTGAAAGTGTAGGGTATGGAAAGGGGAGCAGAGCCCAGACAACAGTCCCGGGCTGCCCTTGGTACTGCGAAATCTTGGCAGATGTGGGGACGGAAAAAGGTGGGGGGTGGGAAATCTCCCATCCTCATTCCATTTACTCGCAGCTCCCCCTTCTCTAGATTTACATAGAAATCAATAATCCAACTTTAATGTTATTTCTAATCTAATTATCGAGTGAACGTCTCTGTGGAGTCTTTCTTATTTGGGGGGCGGGGGTGAGGGTGGGGAACGCTGCTTCTCACTGGCTCTCACCACCTCACAGAGAACTTGGCTTCCCCCGACTGTGGCAATCTCTCAGAAATAAAAGCATTGATGTGACCCTTCCCTCCTGATAACAGTCCTTCCCTTTGCTGATTGCTATAAGTGAACGAGTCTTCGGTTAAATAGAAAACACTTTGGGATACGCTTTAGTCTTCAAATATTGGGGAGGGGGGAACTAATTAACACTTTATGGCTATATGTCTGTGGGTGAGTGTATTCATGGGAAGGCGTGTATTGTGGGGTACAGGGGCATATTGCGTGCGTGCGTCTGTCTGGTTGTGAGACTGGGCACCCAAAAAAAGGAGGGGGGAATTATTCTCCTTGGTGACATTCAGTCCAGGGGAAAATATAATCTCCCACCTAGAGAGTTTCCGTTTGTACTTCTAGGCACTATCCTTTCTATTCTTCACCGAATGAAGCTAATTAGCAACCTGCCACTGTTCTGATTTATTGAAATGCTTTCGCTGAGGCCAGGAGCAGGTCTAGACGTGGGGCTGGCTCCTCGCTTCCCCCAGATCTCCTGAGTTTTCAGCTGAGGAGGGCAGCCTAAGCTGCGAGCAACCTAAGACCCCTTCCCTTCCCGCGCCCCTGCTCCGGCCCCTGACCCTAGTCCCAGTTCTGGAGGAAAGCTTCTGCAGAAAGCGTCTCAGGCTGCCTCTCCGATGTTTTCCACCCCAACCCCATCTGCCAAATACGCAACTTAGAAACTTGAGGTTCGGTTTAGGGCAAAAGGAGAGGAACATCATGTGGAATGAGGGGGCACGGTGGTGAAGGTGCAATGAGCCCCTAGATCTGCCAGAAGCCTGGAGAAGGGCGTGGAGGGAAGACCACCTCCTTAACCTAACCACAAACACAAATTGACGGGAACCGCAGATTTTCCGTAGTCACCCTTGGCTTGACTGGAAAAGCTGATCCCGAAACCACCCCCAGTCCCTGTCTCTGGTGGGTCAAAAAAAAAAAAAAAAAAAAGGAAGAAGAAGAAAGAAAGAAAGAAAGAAAAAAATTACGATCAAAACGAGGAAAGGAACTTCTTGGCAATGCAAAGCCAGCTTGGGCCAGATTGGCCTCTCAGTCGGCAGTCGCGTTCAGGGGGGAGGAGGTGGCGGCAGGGAGACACCTTTAACCCTTTCCAAGCTGGGGCCAGTGCCCCTGGACCCCTGGTGGAGATAACTTTGACAGCTCCTGAAGTCTCAGTTCAAGCTGAATCCCTTCTTAGACTGTCCCCCATCTACGACTTGCTGAACAGTTTGAAATACTCCGCCATCCTCCAGTCTATCTCCATCCTCTCCCAGAAGGAAGATCTCTGTAGGATTCTTGGGTTAACAAGCACCAGAATCTGGTAAAATGGGTGTAGGCCTGAGAAAACCAAAGATCCAACCGTGTTGATTGTCTTTTGAAGGGGAAACTTAGAGGAATATCAAGGGAAACTTCTCCTACCTTCCTCTCACTGTTCTTGAACTGGGAGGAGAAGGAAGGAGGAAAATTGGGCTAAATACAGTTCTAAAGGTTGTGCATACCTAGTAGTAACAAATATAACATAATCAGTGCTTAGAAAGGGGATGAATAGGAAACCGAGAGCACAGGTACAAGGAAATTATTCCTAAAGAGAGCCAGGGGAGGAATAGAGAGTGAAGTGACTGAGGTGGGTGTGGGGTTAGTACCTGTTGCAAAAAAAAAAAAAAAATCATTTAGTCCTAACGTCTCTGGTCACGATGACTTGAGACTTTGGGACCTTCCTACACCTCCCCGCCCGCCTCAAAGAGACTGAGTCAGAAATGTGGCTGGGAAATGTGCCTTTCTTTAATCCCTGGAGGTCTTTGGACAGAGGAAGAATTTGGGTTTCCCAGGCCCTGAATTGAACAGAGCTCGTCGAGGTGATCTGCTGGCAGTTCAGTTCAGTTCCAGTCGATGGCTTCAGCCACCGAGGCCCTCCAGTTAAACTGCAGCTCTGAGTCCGGAGTCGACTTGGGGCAAAGAGAGATAACACTAGGGTCAGAAACTGGGTGCGGAAATCAGAATTCGGAGTACATTCTCCCTATATTTGGACTAGGGGAACAGCCGAATAACAGAGTAAAGGAGTGAGTCAAGGAATTATGGAACCCTATAGAGAACTCACAGACTCCATTTCAAAGTGTCCCAATTAAAAAAAAAAATCCTTGGATGTAACCCCTTTATAGGAAGCTTAAATGGACAGGAAAAATAAGGTGGGGGGGAGGGGGCTTTTCTTTCCTCTGAACAAATAAAAGTTCTCTCTCTCTCTTTTTCTTTCTCTCTCTCTCTCTCTCTCTCTCTCTCTCTCTCTCTCTCTCTCTCTCTCACACACACACACACACACACACACACACACACACACACACACACACACACACACACCATCGCCACCCTTCTAATATCTCCGCCCTTTCCTTTTCTCTGTAAATCTGAACCAATTTGAACTCTCTTTCTGTTTTCAGGACCCGGGTAAGAAAATTCAGACTGCATTGCTCGCATTGCTCGGAAATTCATACCGCATTACTGAGAAATTCACCTGCAGGAACAGCGATCGAGATGTACATTTGACCATGAAAGGGAATCCCTTTTCCGATTCCATCTCCTCACCTGCAGTCCCCCCCAAATAGGCACATTCCTTCTCCCCTGACAGTCCCTTGTGTCACCAGCACTGATTTTTCCCAGCTCCAAGTCAGGACTTACACAAGGAAGATGACAAGTTTTGTCTCCTCATCTCTCCCCACCCCCTTCCCTACCTTTCCTTCTTCCCCTTCCATCCCCAGTCTGCCTACCTCAGGATGGGGAAAAAAGATAAGAGAAAAAGTGAAGGAAAAAGCAATTACTATCGTTTATTCCCAGGTCCTTCTTCATCACCTGAGAGAGTCACTTTCCCTAGCTTTGTCCGTATCTCTAACCAGTTGTGGTACTACTCTCTGACTGAAAAGGACAAAACTGCTTTAGAAGTCATATTCAACGCCTGTAGGGTCAGCTGTTTAATAACCACCTCACAGAAGGTTACTTGCCCACAAAACTCTCCAAGCTCCTCCAAAAGCCCAAACTGGAGAATGAAATATCCAAAGTTAAAGAGGAATTTAAAGTGCCCCTCCCACAGGGCTTCTCCTTTTCGTTGTTCTTCTGTGAGGGGGTTTCTCCCGCCTTAGGCTCTTTCAAATACAGCAGGCATTTGCTTTAGGGGCCACTCCAATAGTCGGAGAGACGCGCCTATTTCCAGTGCCCTGAATAATATTTGTTGCAGTAACAGTTTTCGGATGAGTGAAAGAGGCAGAAAGCTCACAGCTCTCTCAAACTGTCAGTCCCAGTTTCACACACTACAGCTTCTAATTCGACACTGTAATAACTGGTAGTTAAGCTACCAAATAATATTCTTCATTCGTCTTTTTCAAAGTTGATTTATAGCAATCGACAGGTTAAAGCCTCATCTGACTTCATTACTTTTAAAAGCTGTCTATTTCAGAACTGTCACTTTTCATCACTTAACCCAAATAAACACTTGAAGAAATGAATTGAAAGAGACTTTTAGATCATGTTTATAATTTTGTCCTTACATTAACATTCCCAATGACCTGACCCCGTTTCAGTTACCTTGCACAACTAAATTTGGATTAAAATCCAGAGATTTCAAAGCCAGAAAAATCAAATAAAGAACTGTAAAAAAAAAAAAATCCTGGGAAAGAGATGAAAAAAGGAACTCCAGGTAGAAAAACAAGATCCCTAAACCCCAGGACACATGTGCGTGTTTATAAAGCATAAACACACAGAGGAACACATATGCACACAGGCATAAGGGAGACTGAAACACTAACACGTTGGGATAACTTTTCACCTTTCAGAATATACGTCTAAAAAGAGAAAGTCTGACCAATCCCACGATGTAATTAATTCTGTAATTCTACTTTTAAAAGGAAAGGAGGGTAAAACTAAGAGTAAAAGTTCGTAAATGTCCTTTTATAATAAGAATTATTTTTTTAAAAAATGAACACGGGTGTCAGAGAAGGAAACAGCCTAAGGAGGCATCACGAATAAGAGACTAAGCAGAAAATTAATAGGCCCCAGAGAGAGGAGCACTGCAAACGAAAATAACTCAAACGAAGAAACTTTGCGTCTTCGAAAGTGTTTCTTCTTCTGTTTACCTGCGATTTGAACGGTGGAATTTATTCTTAGGTATTTAAAAATAATTTACATCACAACAAATAATCAGCTCTCAAAGACTAAATAAATAAAGTAAAATACAAATCTCCTTACAGACTGGGAAATTACTTTGGTATTTTAAAATTAGGTAAATTCTTTCCTTCTTTACTTCCCTCTTCCCTGGCTCTTATAATTTCTTTTTCATATACACACAGGTGTGTATAGGTATGTGTGTTCGCATGTGTATATCTATATAGATATAGACTTATGTGACATATAGGAACAAAACCTAATTTTTCTGTCCCTTCGGTGTGAAAAGAATCTGTAATACGTGTACTTTTTGTCTTTTCTCTATTTAGGGGTGTAGATATGAGTATACAATTTCAGTAATCATTGTACACACTTTATGTACATAGCATAGGTGTTTACTCAACACATACGTCACAGAAAGCAACTTTGCAAATCACCGTTCAATTTGGGAGGCATGCTCTTAGCTGGTAGGGAAAGCACGGAGCAGATATGCTCACAGTCTCAATCCTAAAATCCAGTTTACTAAGCTCCTGAATGGAACTATCTCCTTCTTGCCGAACCACATTGTGGTACGATATACTGAGCAGTGCTTCGGTTTATTATGTTGTGGGGTTTTTTTTCCTTTGGAACTGCCTAGTTTAATTGTGTTCGACTACAAACTCCATTACGCCTGCAGAAGTCTGGCTAATGGTGTTTCCCTGTGAGAAAACTGCCATTCTTTCATACCTTTGAGCGCCACCTTGCTGCTTAAACTATAATTACCGCGTTCAAAAAAATATATTTTCTTTATCATATCTCTTAAACGCTAGTACAATTTAAATACAATGACTTCTTATAATAAAAACTCTGATACCAGTAGAGAAAGCACTTCTCCCCAATAGTTTTTAGGTCGTTATCTTTGAGTAACTTGTTCCATAGCCTCTTTGAGCATGAAATAACAGGAGAAAGATAAAACCATTGGGTACAGTTTCACAAGGTCTGAAGAAGTAACCCTGGCGGCAGTGTTTCATGAAAAGCATGAAATAACATCACGAGTATATTTTCGCCCCACTGTTTATTTGGCAATGACTGACCATCTGAGTGTATCCAATACAAATATCCCCAGTGAGGCCCATGCCCATAAAGACATATCCTTCCAATTAAGATGATCACCTAAATCAAATAATTACAGTCACTCAAGCAAACAGCAAGGCGTGGGCAGGATCTTTGCATTTTGAGCCCTTGTCAGATTAGGTGCCCGTAACATGTATATTTCACTTTTACTAAAAACAAATAGCAAGGACATGTTCCATGCATGGCGGGAGTGGGAGACGGGGAAACCCTGCCAGGTCAGTTAACCAAATGGTCTCCTTTTCATCAGGAAAAGCAAAAAACTAGAAAAAAAAAAACAGAATTTATCTACAAGAGTCAGCAGTGAATTAGACCTAATAACTTGGAGATGCACTTTTGTTTTGCTTGGGAGTGCTTGTTGGGAGTGATATTTGAGGGTTCCCTGCAGTTCATACATCTTTTCAAATTAAATTTTCAGTTCTCTTCTATTTTAGCTTACTTAAGGGGTAACTGAATGCTTAAAAGGCTACTAACTCAGAGAAAGGGCACAACACCTTGGAAAGTCAAGCAAGTCTGGGAAGTTATCAACTCTTAGTTAAATCTCAAAAGGAAACTTCATGGTGGAGCAGGACTTTGTTTCTTTGTCTTGGTGGGTGGAGAAAATATTTCTTTCCTAATGCTTGACCACCAGTTCTATGCAATGAATATCCTCTCTCACCTTTAGCAGCAGCAACAACAAATCATGAACTTGGGGGTTTGAGTTGGATGTAGGATGATGGAAAGGAGAAATTTGTTTTTACCCATAACCACCTCCCCTCCAAAATGGTCTTCTTTCAAATACTCAGGTTTGACCCCAGCAAATGATAAATTGAGTCACCAACAAGTCTGCTGAAAGTTTTTCACCCTTGGCATACCCAAATGGAAACGATATCCTTGGATGGAGTTAGGAATAAGAAAAAATAGAGTTGGAGAGAGGCTGGAGATTGGAGGGAGGGAAAAAGCAGAAGTGGTATTCCATCTCCATGTAAATCACCTGCCTTCCTTCATTGATCTAGAGAACACTTGGGGTTACAGGTCTAAGCTAGAAAAAGTCAGTTTTGCTTTACGGGTTGTTGTCCCTCTCCCCCCTCCCCATTTTTTCTAGTTTTAAACTATCCCCAAAAGACTAGAGGACAAAAAGTTTCAATTTCCAACCAGGACTTAGATGGAGAACTTCAAATTTGACAATTGACACAGCTGGGATGAGACACTGAGAAGACTTTACGATTTCTAGTCTTTAGGATTGTGGTGTGATCTGAGGCAGTCTTCCTTATTCGTCTTACTTTATTATACAATTCCAGAAAGAAGGCCTTGTAGCCTAATGATGGACAGCACCAAGAAAATCCCAGAGACAAAGAGGTAGAAAACCAAGCTAGGAAATTGGGGATATAAATTAGCACACTCAGATTAGTTTGGGAAGGTCAGTCTCTTAAATTGGAAAATAAGTGTTTTTTTTTAAGTCGCCTTAATTTTGCTTTCTCACTCTTTTTTCTAAAATCAGGTTTTTCTGATTTTTTTCATCCAGTAATGCCTGAAGATGAAAATGTATTTTATTGCTATTACACTTCTTACCGCAAGATGCAAAGCAAGGAGCAGAGTTTGTATTACAACTATGTCATAATGTTTCACTGATGCAAAACATGTAGCCAGAGGGGGTTACTAATGACTCCTGGATGAGAGAGAGAGAGAGAGAGAGAGAGAGAGAGAGAGAGAGAGAGAGAGAGAGAGAGAGAGAGAGAGAGAGAGAGAGAGAGAGAGGTGGAGGTGGAGGTGGGGGCGGCAGTTTCATTTTATAAAGACAAACCACCATATAATCTGTATTAATAATCTAATCAGGGCATTTTCAGATTTCCAGGCTTTTTCCACGCTACAGAGAAACAGAGGCAGAGAGGGAGAGGACTGGAGAAAAACACCATTATCTTTTCAAACACCACAAAGGTTTTGCATGTTAATAACTATTAATTATGTTTTCAGTAAGTTAACTGAAGAACAAACCTTTGGAAAGAATCAAACTTCGGAAAACTCTTGATTAATATCAGATTAAGGGCTTTTCTTACAGTGGAAGCAACTCAGAGAGGGTAGAATATATGGAAGTAGATATACATACGCGATACATACATATATATGTACTTAGTTGTACTGTGTGTAGTTCAGTGCATATGTATGTATGTATTTATATGTATATGTTTATATATTCTATTGCCATCCAAGTGTGTTCAGTGGCGGGGAGGTAGAAGCTGAGCAGCGCCCCCCTGGTTTTGGAACGCTGGGCGAAAAACTCAGCCCATTTCAAATGCTCAATAAACTTCCTGAACCTTGTTCTCCGAAGGCACCCCGGCCCCCTTCCCCAAGTTGGGTCCTATTTTAGGAAAGTGGGAGGTTTGCGGTTCCTACCGTGGCCCAGGCCGTTCCTACTGCCCTCCAGTCCGCTTCTGCCTCCCGGGGCATAGTTATGGGACATTCAGGTCTGCAGCACTTTTAACCTGGGGAGCACTCAGCTCCCGAATCAAAGAGTGGAGCTTTCTCTGGAAAAGGCTCCGGAGCAAAGTGTGGGTGGGTGTTGGGGTTGAAGGGGGGTGAGGGAGGCGGGGGAGGGGGCATAAGGGGGGAGTGGGGAGGGAGCCAGGCGTTAAGCCTGGAAGCTTGGCTGTTTACCCAAATGATTTCCCTTTCAGGCCTGAGACACCAATGAGACAAGATCAAACTCCCCTCTCTCTGTGTGTCTGTCTCCGCGTAGAGCCGAGCATTGTTAAGGGGAGGGCACGGGGTCCCAGGCTAGGAAGACCCCGGGGGCTTACTCGGGCGCTAGCGCCTCCTGCTGGTGATTCTGCCAAGCCGGAGACCCCGAGCCCTGGAATGGGGAAGGGGGAGTTAGCGCAGTTGTGTTGGGGGAGGCCAGAGGGACAGAACAGCAAAGGAAGAGCGCCACCCGCTCGGCTCTGGTCGAAGAAGAAAGAAGGGAGTGAGAGAGGCTAGGACTAAGGAGAGCGGAGGGCTTTAGCCTCCTGAAATGGGGCGGGGAGAAGGGGTGTCATTAAGAGCGGCGGGGAGGGGGGAGGGGGGGAGATGAAGAAGGGGAAAGCCCCTCTCATTTGCCCAGAGTAAGGTAGACACCGTAGGAGATACAATAAGTGTATGCGTATGCGTGTGTGTGTGTGTGTGTGTGTGTGTGTGTGTGTGTGTGTGTGTGAGAGAGAGAGAGAGAGAGAGAGAGAAACTCAGTTACAATTCACCTATTTCCGATTCCTTTAAGAGCCAATCTAGAGCTCTTTCTGCGGCTGATTTCCTCTTGGACTCTGCTATAGACCTATTAGCTGTAAATTAGTCCAAGGTTTGGGCTATTACGTTACAAATATAGGCTTCATGACACACGCGGCCACGGTTTTGCCTCTGTCCCTTCTCAATAAAAGATTGTTAGACACCCAGATGGAATAGATTTTCTACATTTGACAAGACATTTGTCATTTTTAAAAGGAGACCAAACCCAAGAATATATGTCATGAATATGAGGGTGGAGAAAGGCGGGGGGGGGGGGGGGGGGGGGGAAGCAAGAGAGACAGTGCATCAGGTTACTGCCATTCCGGGAATATTTAAGACAGCTGCTACAGGCACTAGTCCAAAGGGATTTAAATGAAGGAAGGAAGGAGGAAAGAAGAAAGAAAGAGAGAAAGAAAGAGGAAGAGAGAAAAGAGGAAGGAAGGAAGAAAGAGAGGAAGAGAGAAATATAAAAAGAGAGAGAAGGAGGGAGGAAGGATTTAAGTCATAAACAAGTAATTATTGAAATCCAATTATAAAGAAGTTCTAAGTTTATTTGATGGAATTATAGTCGATAATTCAGTCCTTAACACGGACAGTTCAGATGGTTAACCAAAGAATAAATCACTGGAAGAAAAATGTATTTCATTTTGAACACTCTGATTTAGGTATTTGAAACCCTTCCTACCTCTTTCAGTCTTTACTTATACAGTACACATTTTCACTGATAAATGATTTCTTTTAAAGTATTAAATTATTATTTCACTGCAGGTATATTTTTATTTAACCACATTGATCTTCCCTGGAACTAACTCTGACAAAATTTATTCAAGGGGAACTTTATTAACACTCATTTAATGTTCTCTAATAACTTCCTTTCATCCTCTCAGGAATGTCACTTCAGAAGTAACTTTGGGTTCATCTGGTTTTCAATTTTCTTTTCCCAGATCCTTCTATTTGTTTTTGTTGCGTCTCTTAGTGTAATGAGTGGCCTTGTCTTGGGTGATACACTGATCCAGTTGGTCCAGACCTGGGTTCACCGGAAATAAGAACTTGAGTTGAGGTTGGGGCAATAGGACTCTAGGGTAGGAGAGACTGTGAATAAAATCTATTTGAGTGTGTGTGTGTATGTGTGTGTGTGAGAGAGAGACAGAGAGACAGAGAAAAGTAAAAGACTAGAAGGATGCTACAGGCAGCAAAATCAGAGTGTTGGGTTAATAAACCAGTCATAGACTTGTAAGTGAGAGACAGATGAAGAGATGCCGAGGAGAGTGGGTGTGGGTCTGTATGGGGACGTTCTCAGACTTGCCCCAGTAAGTAATGACAAATCTAGGTGGGTGGGATGGGCATTCAGGCTTCCACTGAGCTCGTATGCCTTTCCTTCCGAATGTTGCTTTGAAGCTGTAGGTGGCTCTGGAACGAAACTCTGGCCTGTTCATTTTCTGCTATTCTTCTCTGTTCCCTGTCCTGTCTCTCCCTCCACAAGAACTTGAGTAGTGGAAAGCTCTATGGTTACCAGTGGTCATCTTTTCCCCTGTGCTAGGAACCTAAGACTCGAGCTCCGCCGAGGAAGGAGGAAGGGAACAGGCAAAATGCTCCACCTTGTCATGCAAAGCCTCAGGCGAAGGATGCTGAAAACGCATCCATTCTTATCTTCCCACCTGCTTTGGCTGCAGCAAGTCTTTTCTCACCAAGAAAACCTACCCCTCCCATCCTCCTTGTCCACTTCGCGCTTCTAAACAGAAGCAGAGTTTCCCAAAATGTCTTACAGCTCAGAGTAGCTTAAGAGGTCCGCTCCAGGTGCTTGCGCCAGCATGTGTGAAAGGTGGATTAGGGAGACTAGAGAGAAGGCCTGGGCAGAACTTGAGAAAGAGAGTAGATCATAAAGACAAATATCTATCTGCACTCCTACGTTTTCTTGTGCTTGGGATTGGGTGGAGGGTAGGGGTGGGGAAGAGAAGGAAGGGGACAGTACTTTGCCGGGGGTGGGGGGGTTTAGTATCAGTAAAGTGACTATGGCAAGTATGGGAGTGGAGCAGGGGTCAGCTTTGCTGAACTAGAAATATCCAGAGCTCCAAGGAGATAAGTATCTGTCATTCAGGCTGTGATCAGCTACGGTAAAATGTCCCGAGAACCTCCAGACCAACTGTTTCGCCAGTCTGGCTGGAGCTGAGTTCCTCTTCTTGGAGAATCGGGACGCCAGAGAGAAGGGAAGGGGCTTCATTCAACTCTCTTTCTCTCAATCAGACATACAAAATCTGCCCTAAACGCCGCCGAGGGGGCTCTGGGCCCTCAAAGTACTGCCTGACGTCAGAGTTCAAATGGCAGCTGAGGAGACTGTTCTCGCCGTGTGGGCTCCGGTTGCCTCCGCCTAATTGTCAGTGCACCAGGGCTGGGATCACAATGCTCTGGTCCTTATGGCATCTTGATTATGCAGGAGAGGGGGAGGAGAGTGGCTGATTTCACTAGGACTGACTGGTCAGTTCTGTTGGGAGAAAGGCGGGGGAGGTGGACTGGAAGAGAGGGGAGGCAAAGGGAGGAGAGGAGAAGAGACCAGGGTGACTGGAGCAAGAGGGGAAGGGACTAAATGTAGGAGATTTGTGCCGATTTCCTCCAACCCAGGACCGGTAGTTAAGTCACCTAACCACTAGCTTCGGCTTAGGGTAGGAGCAGCCTGGTCAGGCTAAAAACACTGCTCCTGCTCCAGTCCTTCCCTTTTCTCCGCGATGTTCGGGAAGAGAGCAAGAGCTCTTGGGTGGGAGGTAGAGGGGGTGGGCTGTTAGCGGCTTTAGTTTTTCAGCTTGGTCTTGAAGGGAGGAGAGGAATGGCCGTGTGGTGGTGACGGGAGGTGGGGGTTGGGGGGGAGCGGAGGGAGGGCGGAGATGCGATTCCGATGTTACAGCTACCAAGCACTTGTGCTAGGTAAGGAGAGATTTTGTCTCTGAGTTCTCGTCCTGCTCCCGCCCCCATGCCTCCACCCCCATCCCGTTTACACTCTGGATGCTGTCCATCGTCAATGACCCTGAACTGTTCTCGGTTATATTTGAAAAAAGCAGGCTCTCTGAAAGCACGGACAAAAGGTTTCACGAGCACAAATACACTCTCGTCCAGGCCTAAACGCAGCGCAGCTAGCAACCGAGTCCACCGAACCCATGGAAGTCAGAAACAGGTTAAAGCTCCACTTTCAGGGGCGGGAGTGGGATGCAGAACTTTATTCCAGAAATAGACCATTAGAGCCCAAGTACATAGGTGTGGCCTGCTCCAGAAGTATAAAGCCTAACTCCGCCGTCACCTTACCATCTGGTTTGTTGTCCCCAAACTATAAAAGACGACCTCGATGTTATTTTTTTTTTCATTCCAGGCATATTGCAGATCACCTGGCATGTAGAAAAGTGTGGCTACTGCCATCCTTTCCACTGTCGATCTGCAGAGGTAACTTAGAGTTTTCTCCTAAAAGCTGGTGTGACTCCTCTCCACCCCTCTCCCGTCCCCGACAGACAATCTGTTGGTCCTATCACTTGTGCAATCTAAACTACATCTGTAGTGCCGGACTATCACAAGTGCGCGGTGGGTGTGCCGGGACCCCTGGATTCGTTTCCCAAAGCACCTGGAAGTCGGGTCCTATGGAGAATAAATATTCCCTTCCTGTAGTCTATGATTTCTTCATCACAAATAATACTCGTCTGCAGAGAAAAATACCCTCGGACTGTGAATATTGATAGATGATAGTAGCGATATTCACAATCGATCGTTTAATAGGCAGACCATAAATCATGTTCAATTCTTTGACAGCGCAGTACTTCACTTAATAATATAATTAAGATTAAAACTCAAGAGGTATTGGAAGCAGCGGGTCTTGATAGCTTCAAGACTTGAATTCTGGGTAACATGATGGAATGTAAAGAGGATCCTTTAAGATATTTTATCCACTCCCTCTGTGGGTCCCACAGTCCTTGTTCTATACTCCATCCCCATCCTTCTCTTTCCAGTACCCTTCTTTATGCATCCTCATGCACTACCTTTTTCCTCTGGCTTCCGCCCCAAATGCTGAGTGACCTGAGCAGGAAGCCGGTAGGTAATCTCTTAGAAATGATGACTGAGAGGCAAAGACTGAGTTCCAGTCACGTAAAGTAAAAGCAGAATTGTGACTCGGTTTTTTCAAGTTTAAGGGACTAGAGATTCTTTTTGTTCCTGAAAATTCTCTTTACGTAATATTCCCCAGATTGAGAGGAAAATGAGGGCCACTTTCTTCGGCTTAACAGAGGACCCTCAAGAAAGTTTATAATAATGGTCATCATCACCATCATAACCGTCATCATTCCCACAAAGGACCAACTCCATTTCTGGCTTAATGATTTCTTTCCCCACTCCGTTCTTTCAGAAGCCTTATTGCTGTCATGTTCTCTCAGTCTGGCTTTGAGTTTGAACTCTGGGCAACAAAAATACAGATTCAGCTGGAATACTCTGAAGAGCAGAACTGTGTCTCTAGAGCATTGCCATATACTTCCGTGCATGGAGTATGGCTGATTATAAAGTGCAGTAGAAATTATTTCATTGGGTGGAATATTAATCAAATCAATCAGAGCTGACAAGAAAAATATTTGAAAAAAGCTGGTAATTTACAACTTTGCTATTAGTTAAGAATCTCCTGCCTTGTAGCAGTAATTAATAACTTTCAAAGAGGAACTACATAGAGACCAGGGAATAGTTCTTTCTTAAACAAGAGAAAAGATAAAGGGAGTAAATGAATCACCAGTACAAACCGGAAGAAATTAAGCCATGTGTCCAGGTAGTAAAAACATAAAAATATGGGGGGGGGGGCAGAAAGGAAGGGAGTTTAGACTCAATGAAAGGGCATCAGGAAATAAGCTAAAACTGTGAAAAGAGGCAATAAATCAGAAAATTAATTTGGTAATCAGACCCCCTTGAAAAGATTGGGTAAAGGTTGAATTTCAGATGTTCAAGAAACCCATCAAAATTAACAGTGTAGTTAAAACATTTTTAAAAAGTGACCCTGGCTACTTTCAGAAAAGGCCCAGAGTATATTTTCTTTTTGGTCATTGTTAACATGTATGTCTTTATTGATTAAACACAAACATGTGGGGGCTTTCCCCAAAATTCAGTTCTCTACACACTATGATCTTTCATGTTTACAGTATTAAGTCTCCTCGTCCTTCCCATCTCCCTGATAAAGCCTCACATTGGTGACTAGATTGTCCCAGCTCCATCTCGTCAACTCGACAAAATAATGACTTCTTGGAAAACAATAAATCATTTTAGCGCCTGAAACCTTGAAGACTCTACTTCAGTAACTAGGCTTATTAGAAACAATTCAGAGATCCCCAGTTTCCCAAGGGCTGCCATCTCCCCAAACTTTTATTTACTGGAGAGTGTGGGATGCTAGAAGGGTGGGAAAAAACAAAACACAACTCTGGCAAACTTTATCTCTCCTTTATTATAAGCTTCAGTCTTGCCTTCGTAAGCCTAGCCTGTCCTACAAAAGGTAGCTAGAGATTGAGATTTATTGGTCTCTAAATGAAAAGATTCATTCGATATAAGAGGTTAACTCAAAGTTCCTAAAACCGTGACTAGCATTGGCAAGCACCTCTGCCAAGTCAGCACAAAAGCAGTTCAAAGAAATCTTTAAAAACACACACAGATATACATACACACAAACACACTCTCACACTTTAGCCTCAAATGCAATTTGCTTTTCATTTTTGTTTCTTTCTGCCATCACAAAGCACTGAGCCCTTTTGTAGGTAGCTGGAAGGGTGGTTTTTTTTGTTTTTATTTTTGCATGCTGAACTTTGCCATCTCGGTGTCGACTAACCCCCTTTTCTTTTCCTACAACTGAATGAAAGACTCAAAAAGATTAAGAAGTAAACGAAGTACAAAAAGGAGGAAAAAGTAAACTAATTCACAGATAGCAGAACAACACATTTTCAAATGAGATGGAAAACAAGAGATGGATAAAAGACAGAGAGGAAGAAAAAAGAGAGAGACAAAAAGCGAATGAGATGAGAGAGGGTGCAGGGAAGAGAGAGAAGGAGATAGTGGGCCAAAATCGACGAGGAGATGGAGACCCAATAGGAATAGTGGACTGTCTCATGTCATGATGGGACATGTGTACATGTGCAGACTCCATGTGTATGCAGGAAGGGCAGACTGGGAGAGGGAGAAAAAAGAAATCTAGGAGACAGACAGAGAGAAAAAGGAGACAGACACTTGGGAGCTAAAGCAAAGGCAAGGGGCAAGATCCAGTGTGAGGAGCCCATGCTATGGAGATGCTAATGAGGGAAAATTAACCCTCCGGTTTGTTACATTGCAGAGAGATCAATGCCTGACCCAAAGGCTGGAGAGAGAGCATACTTTTGCAAAGAAGATATGAGATAATCGGTCTGAAATCCAGTCTTTCTAATACAAATAAGTAAGGAGAAATATGGGGAGAGGGAGCTAATTTTAAAGGCAACCATTAAAAAAAGCCTTGGAGGCTTAAGAACAAATGAGCAGAAATGTTTACATTTGTTGTAATGTAGAGGTACCTCTAGGTTGGAGCATTGAGGAAAAGAGAGGCAGCACATAGAAAATTATAAATATCTTAATCTCACTTTCACCAGTCGGTCACAAAATATACACAGGATAACTGGGCCTCGATTAGGCAACAAATGGTGATAAATTGATTTTTATCTCTGGGGAGTATTGCTTAACAAGGATCTTTTTTTTTTTTTGTAAGTTGGAAGGACAAAAAAGGGGGGGGGGAGATATGAGAAATGTCTTTTAAAATATTTTAAATTGATGATTCTAAGTAGGTTCACAAATCATATCTTACAAGAAGAAGGAGAGAAAAAAGAAGTGGTTTCATATTTTCTTTAAATGTCCATTGAAGGAACATTAGCCTCTGATGCCACAAAAAGGAAATGGGACTGACTTGACAGAGTTCTGGGTATGACATGAAAAGGCAGTTGGGCTAAGCAAGGGATTGGCCCTTTCTGTTTTCTTTTTTTTAATGTTTTCATTGAAACTGGAAATCAAACATATGGAGAAAGATTGGAGAGACAAACGGAGCCAGAGAGAAAGATTGCCTGAAGTAGTTTGGTTGATAGAGGCTAATGCTACCCCTAGTACGGTTGTGTTTCAAAGTAAGACATCAGCAAACCACAATATTAGTGACACTGACAGAGCAAAATTATTTTTAATGTTTTGAGGGGAAAAGGGAAATATAAAATTAGTGAATAGAAAATGTTTCCCAGACATTAATCACAATTAAAGAAACATATAGATGTACATAATATTTTTCTTTGTAGGTTTCACCGATGCAATGAGAATCAATAAAGTATAGGAAAACTTTTCTATCTGATATTAACCCTTTTCTCCTGCCCTGTTAGTTGTAACTACTTTGGAAGTGAAACTAATTTCTTGAGAAAGGATAATCAATTACTTTCCAACCAAATCTCTCCCTCCCTCTCTCTCTGTCCCTCTCCCTCTGCCTCTCTCTCTCTCTCTCTCTCTTTCTCCATCCCTTCTTTCATTTCCCTCCTTCCCTTCCCTCCTTCCTTTTTTTCTTCTTCTCTCCTCCTTTCCTCTCTTCTTCCCTTCCCTCCCTCCCTTCCTTCCTGTCTTCCTTCTCTGCCCCATGGAGTCTATGATATTTTGCCTTGATACTCTCCATTTCCAAAGCCATGGGGCTTTTAATTAGCAATGTGGCTGGAAATGAGGCAGTATCTTGTCTTCTGGGATTAGATGGCGAAGGAGGAAAGGAAAACCTGGTGTGTGGGGAGTCTATGACAACCTCAGTTAAGGATGCCTCTCTAGTTTGAGGGAGAAATATGAAGGGAAGAAAGGGCTATATCAATAAATTAGGAAGTTCCTTTTTGGAACATTGACATCAGGGCTTCCTTCTCCAATAGCTACATGACGGGGTTCTCTACTGGTGGCACGAGGGAAATTACTGTCATTACTGACCCCAAAAGCTCTGTTAGATCCTAGGATTTTTAAATGTACTCAACCTCTTCAACTTTTGCCAAGTCGAGACTAAAGCATAGATATTTTGCTTAGAGATATCCAGGAAAAGTGAAAAAAGGGTATTTTTGACTGAGGATCAATTTCTCTTCAAGAGAATTATTTCCTAAACTCCTCAAAGGAAAGAAGAAGGGAGAGGAGGGAAGGAGAGACTGGCATAGAGGGAAAGACACAGACAGAAAGTCAAAGAAAGACAGAAAAAAACAAGACTGTGGCAATTATAAAAAACATGATTTTTATCATTGAAAACCACTGTACTATCGTGGTTACTAAATAATAGTTTTCCATATTAATACCTGACAAGGTAAAAAAAAAGTGTTAAGGGGAGATGCTGAGCAGCATAATAAAAAACAATAGAAATAAAATTAATAAATAAAACCAGAAGAATTGTTGCAGTAAAGAAAGTCGCAGTTAGCCAGAAAAAGAAGAAAATAGCTGTCAATGTGTAGGGCTTTAAGATTTGCAAAGTGATTTACATACATTGTCTCATTTGATATAGAAAAGAAAAAAGTCATAAAGATAGGCATTCGAGTAAAAAGAATTACAAGTTACCCAAGTCACACACAAAGCAGTCTGTTTCCTTTGGATACATGGTATCTACTGTAACAACTTGGGAAAAAAATGAGGAGAGGTGATACAGTTTAGGATTATAGCTTTACACTTTGATTTTAGCAACAAGTATTGAAAGATCTAAACTAATTGATTTTTGAGTTACTTGGAACTTTTCCAAAGAGCAATATAAATTTAATTGTATGTTGCTTAAAACTCCATTTCTCGAATAGTGTGAACATGTAATAAAATCATAAACTGTATACCCATAAACTTGCTTCTCCCCCCGTCCCACTAAATGTAATTTGTCACTTGAAAATCTTTGCAAATGGGGGGGGGGGGGGGTAGAGTGGGGAGAGGTGTAGACACGCAATAAAAGCTAAACTGCTAATTCGTATTAGGTCATTCAGAAAGCTGTCAGGATTTTTTCTACACCCTTTCTGGTCCTCAGTTAGAGGGTTCTTGTCTCATACATCTAACATAAAAATGGAATCAAGTAGTTTTGCTCCTTCCCTTCCCAAAGTGGAGAGAAATATCTGGACAGGGAAGATGGCATTAATTTTTCCCCCCTGTGAGTCTTTTTTTTCCCTAGAAACCAATTACTTGACTGTCATCCACTAACCAGTTCATCAGATCCTGAACTTTCCCAGAAAAGCTGAAAATTCTGAGTCATTTAAAAAACAAAATAAAACAAAATGAACACGACAAATTAGGGTTCTCTCTTGACAGGATGATTTTTCTCCATTGTCAGTGTCTAGAATTGGCACTAGGACTTTAGTCGGCAGTTGGTATTACCTAGAAAAGGAGCTCCGAAAAGCTCTGAGAATTCATTAGTGATTGTAAGGAATTCTGTATTCTGGACAAGTAAGGGACAATCATCAAACGCTCCGCTCCAGCGTAACTTGTGTATTACTTTTTGCGTTCCAGAGCGTGCTTCCAGTCTGAAATCTGCAAAAATCCACGTCACCCCTTTGCCTCTTCCTAGCAGCCCGCCCCTTTGACACAGCAGGATTGAAGTCGGTCTGAAGGTCTTTGGAGGTCTTTGAGTGTGACAGTACTTAGAATAGCGGGTAGATGGCACAATTTTCTAACATTTAGAGAGAGGAGCCCACGCTGGGAGCAATAAGTCCATTTAAAAGCCCTTTATTTAAAAGGAACAAAGATAACTGACAAGCAAAGTACAGAGACATCTCAATGAAAATTCGAGAGGAAGAAAGAAAAAAACGAGGGGCCAAAGAAAATGCCAAATAAGGTTTTACTTAAAAGTCCAATACCCTTCCCCTTGAAAAAGGGAAAAGAACTATATCCCAGGCAAATATCATATTTTATAAATCCATATATTATCCATACTTTAAAATAGTGACTCAGGGCTTTAACGCAGACAAGCATCCTGAGAAAATGGGGAGAGGGATCCCATATGCTTGAGAGGCAGACTTTTGAAATGGATTCCAGGTTATAGAACAATAGTACCAGAGAGGGAACACTTGGAAAACTCCATTAACGACACCTACTTTCTTCAAGTCAAGGTTTAAGCAGGAAAAACAACGTGGGGTAGATGATAGGCAATACCTGAGCAAAGGCTGAGTATGTAAGGTCCCAGATTCTAGGCTAATTCAAGAGCCAGACCCATCCATATTTGCTAAAGCCCGGACAAAGGCAAATCTACGCTTGACGCTCCCTTTCTAAAGCTTTTCTGTCCCACCACTCTGGAAATCTGAAGACAAGCCAAAGGAGATTCAATTCAAAAGATTAAAATCTGCCCACAAGGTTTAGCCCAAATTTGTGGGGAAATTGGTACCCAGAATCTAGCTAGATAGCATTCACTGAAACATTGGAAACCGCCCTTCTCCAAAATCACACAAAATTGTTGTTGAAAAGCTTAGATCATTTAGCTCCCATTTAAGAAACTCCCCAGATTCTAAATACTACAATTAAACAAATCAAGCAACAAACAATAACAACAAAATCTCCTAAGAATTCATTAAAAGGAAAAAGAATATATACATACACACACAGCATATAGACATACATGCACACACATGTATATATGTTTATGTGTATATATACGCCACGCATGGGGATCATCTCTCCAAGACAGTGTCAAGGCAGGAAGCATTTCAGCGGTATAAATACTCTAACCTGGAAAATACAATCGCTCTACCCTAGTGAATGTTTTCAACTCCTGCTCCCCTCCCCCAAATAATGAGAGAGAGGGAGAGATGGGGAGGGAGGGAGGGAAGGGGGAGAGAGAGAGAGAGAGAGAGAGAGAGAGAGAGAGAGAGAGAGAGAGAGAGAGAGAGAGAGAGAGAGAGAGAGAGAGAGAGAGAGAGAGAAGCTGGGAACAACATCTCTTGGATCCATGAGTATATGATTTTACAGGAAAGACACAATATGAATTCAAAAGCCTTAGAGTAGAGTTGAGAATCTGTGAGGCTGGAAAGAAGTCAGTTTGGCTATAAATGATTATATTTGGGTGGGTGCTCTCCGACATATTTGTTGAGTAAATCTCTCTCACTGCGCTGAAGGCGAATCCCTGTTGATAAATCCATCATTACGATTTGGATACAGGGAAGCAGCCGCGCCACTAAATTTATCTTACATTTGTAGCGCTTTAATAGACATTTATTAAATGCTTTTAGAGAGAGGCATGGGGCGCGTGATTACATCCTAGTTATAGACAGAACATAAAGACCCACGTTAACACCCATTTGCAGGAAGGAAGGAAAAGGGGGTGGGGTGGGCGGGCAGAAGGCAAAGAGAAAAAGCTAGAAAAGAAGATTCGGAGAAAGAAACAAAGAGTGAACACTATTAGAAAGTTGCTGTAGGCTGACTGGCTGTGGGAGCAGGAGGGAAACGAACCTAAATCCTCCAATTTTCCCCCATTTTTCGAGCGTCTCCGTTTCCTTTCAGGGACCAAGTAAACCCTACTTTATTGTATCCACCCTGCCCGTTAGGGCGCAAGGGATCTGGGACAATAGTCTCATCAGGCAGCTTCCTACCTCAGCCCCCAGCCCCACCCCCAGCCCACCTCCGCTTTTAGCTCTTAATTTCAGTAGTTTCCAACTAAGGGTTCTCCGGGGACCAGCCAAATTTGAGGAAAGAGAACTAAATGAAGCCGAGATCAACTTGGGCAGTGAAGCCCCTTTCTCTACCAGAATACCTCGAGAGAGACACTCCAAAGCACACACATCAGCCCCGCAAGGGAATAAAAATATTGAAAACTTCAAGACAGATAGACATATAGACACACACTATCTTTCTCTTGGCAGTAGGATAGGATGAGTTATTTGATCCCTCAATTCCCACCCCACCCCAGAGCGCGATGCAGGAGGCCCTCGCCTCCTTTGCTGGGCCCTCCTTTATGAGGGAAGAAGATGACTGAGTTTGCCTTGTGGGGATCCTTTTACTCAACGACCGACAGAACTAGTGGTTCCACCAAAGCCGGAGGAGGGTGGGGTAGGGAAGGGGCCTCCGATCCCCTTCGTACCAGTTAGACTCTAGGTTTAACGCCACCTTTGGGTACCAAGCAAGTTATTTCTTCTCAGTTAGGCTCTGATCAGATTAGGGTCCTTGTAATCAGCTATCACCAAGCCGCCTACACTTCTCTTACTAGGAGTTCGACTTTGAGGGTTACCTCTTTCTTCCAATTCCCAGGAGTCTTCAAGTTGTCTTGTCTCTTAAGGCTTTCCTGGACTCTCACTCATCCTAGATGACCCTATCACAAAGCCAAACCTTGCTGTCTCTTGCCTTCCCTCTCTCATTTCATCCCCTTTCTTTTTCTCCCACATCCACTCCCAGGAGAACGCAACCCTGGGTACCTGTCTTAAGAAATAAGTAGGGAATACTTTCAGCAAACACCCTCCTACTCCCTCTTTTAAACAGAACTTCCGCAATCTAAAAGTTTCCATAAGAAAATAAATACAAGTGACATTGTACTGGGGGAAAGCTCATTAGTTCGTTGTCCAACCCTAATAAAGGAACAGGAGTGCAAATTGTAGAGTTCAACTTCAACACACGCTCTGTCAACTAAAATCAACCCAGTGCGAGCTTGATTCAAATTGCTGCTAACTTGCTCCACTGTTCTCCACCCCCCATCCCCAACTCCCACCTCCCTACCAGAGAAGGAGGTGGGGTGGAAAAATATGGTTCCAGAGGGGGTAATGATCAAGCCTTTCCTTTCGGAAGCCTGCGCCACCTCATTTCCCATCAGTAATCCCAATAAAATTAACGTGGCTGCAATTGAAAAGAGGAGGGCCGAAGATACTCCTGAAAAAACATATTCTTTCCAGCAAAAGGTAAAAAGCAAAACTGTTCTTTGTTTGGCTAATTAATGAAGGCCAAACTAGGAAAGCAGATGTGTTTGCTTAGCTAATCACAGGAATGTTTCTTTTAAGGAGCTTCATTTCGAGGTGGCCATGGGTGAGGGAGACTGGAAAGGGATACCAACACCCTCTCTTTGATGACAGGGTACATCCACCCTATTAAAAGATCCTGATGGGAATATCTATCAATATCCTACTCCCTACCTCTACCCCCGGAGGCCCAGTCTTCAAGCAAGAACCCTCAACCCTTTGCCTGCCCTTATGGCCTACAAGACACAGAGAAAAAAAAATAAAGTTTTAATGACACAGATGCCATATTAAATGAGGCAGTTTTACAATTCACTTTGAATACGACACTAACTTATTACAAGTGTGTTATCAGAAGGACGATAAGATTTATAACTCCAAGAGCCAGCTTTTCTCCTTAATGACAATAGAGAAGAAATCTGTTTTCTATTAGACAGCAGAGAATAGCCATCCTTGAGTATTCGGGTATTTACAGATGCATCCAGGCGGGAGAATACCAAGGACCCCTTTGTGTTTCCATATTAACTAGATTTTCTCTTTCCCCTTTGGCTATGGAATCTACTCTCCTTGCTGGGTTAGCACCTCTCTTGCTTTTTAGCTTAAGCACGAAAAAAAAAAAAGATAGGAAAGGGGGAGGCCCTCTCTCCCTGGGTTTATGCAGCAAAACTATTTCCCTGTCTTTCTTTGCGGTACAAAAGGCTGCTTTCCCCTAAACCAACACATTAAGCAAACTTTAAAAAACTGGGGTCCTATTACAAACCAACGCCCAGGACTAACTGCTTTAAAATTACTGCATAATTAGATTTAGTTGAATTTCACCATTAATTAGGCAGCCGCACTGCGGGGAGCCTTTGAAATCTGAGAAAATGGGAAAAATCATCTGAAGCACGTTTTTTAAACTTAACTTCAATAAATCTTGACAAGGCCTGGAATTCCCGAAGTATCTTTCCTCTCTGAAGGCAACCGAAGGAGAGAGGGTTTTGTAGGAGATAGGGCAATGGGTTCGACATAGGGGGAAAAAATCCATTTACTTAATGGGCAATCTCACTTTCTGTTGAAGGCATTGGTGCTGGGTCTAATCAACTCTCTGCCTCTTCTCCCACCCCCCAGTCCCCCGCCCCCTGAAAAACCCCCCCAACTCAGATGACTTTTTTTAAAGAAGAAATTAAATATGCACAGCAAAACTATACTTAAAAAAATAAGTTTAGCGATTAAACAAATTGAATAGTAATAATGT
The DNA here is from genome assembly GCF_028372415.1 of Notamacropus eugenii. Taxonomy (NCBI): domain Eukaryota; kingdom Metazoa; phylum Chordata; class Mammalia; order Diprotodontia; family Macropodidae; genus Notamacropus; species Notamacropus eugenii. The sequence goes on from NC_092872.1 coordinate 158,828,445, forward strand.
GTCTATAGGCTGAAAACCTCTACATATTCCTGCACATCTACCCAGATGCCTGCACCCACTGACTGAAAACATAACCTATCTCTATATCCATATCCTAGCATTCATCAGTCCTAAATCAGAAATAAAGCATTTTCTGTAACTTTGACATTCAAGTATTGAGCCCTTCCCACGAAACGGCCGGTATGTAAATCATTACCACCTACAATACTGGAAAACACTAAAGCCAGGGAATTCATTAGTAAGGATGAGAAGTGAGGAGGTCTCTAATTTCTCTCTCTCTCTCTCTCTCTCTCTCTCTCTCTCTCTCTCTCTCTCTCTCTCTCTCTCTCTCTCTCTCTCTCTCTCTCTCCCTCTCTCTCTCCCCATTTCATATCTTCCTTTTTCCCATCTCTTCCTTCTCTCTCCCCCTTCTCCCCTTTTCCTTCTTCTCCCTTTTCTCTCTCCACTATACTATCTAAAGAGAAAGGTCGTTTTCAGATAACCTTTTTTTTTTTAAAGGAAATCTGGTTTCGAGAAGAAAATAGGCATTATTTCAAGTTGGCGGTATATAGTGAGCAGGGGAAGAGGGGGGTGCTTTGCTACAAATGTTTTTCCTAGGAATTCTGCTGATTTAATTACAGAATAATCGAGGACATGCACTTACTTGCTGGCTAAGAGTTTTAAAGACGGTTTTCTGGTTACAGATGGAATGGCCTTTAGCTCTCTGCCCCCCCCACCCCCGCCCCGCTAACCAATGTGTTTTCTATTACTAAGCGCTGCCTTTGCTTAGCAGCTCAGCTCTTGCGTTGCATTGGGAGACGCCATGTTGGCTCAGCTAATAGGACCAAGTCAAAAGCAAGCTTAAAGGCATAGTTTCACACGCTCGATCTCTCCCAGAACGCCCCAACCCCCACTCCGGCCCCCCGCCCCTTTACCACTTAACGCGGAGCCGAGGCGTGGAACCTCAACGCAACAAGCACCCCTTACTTTCCCTGGGCCCAGGCGGAATTCCGCTGCACGTAAGTGGGGGGCGGGGATGGAGGAAAGGGGGAGCAGACAGTTTACAAGGACCCTCTGCGAACTCAAGTCCCCCACTTGTGCAGCTGGCTGGAGAGTACAGATCAGTCCTTTCAAGTGAGTCCTGAAACTGGTTTCTAACTTTTGAGATCCAGCCCCTGGTCTCAGGAAGAAGAACTCATAGGGAACGCTAAGCTGGAAAGGAATCCTGTGAACCAACCCAGAATTTCTTCTCCCTTTTAAATCTTCCCCAGGTTTGTTTCAAAGTAACAAGAAGCTGCGATCTCTCTTTCCCTTGGACTATTGTTGCAGACTGCGTCTGCCTGTGTCCCTCACATCCCGTGCACAGAGAGAGGGGAGGGGGACCAGGGGGAGAGGAAAGAAATAGAGCGAGCTCAGATCAGATTAAAAAAAAAAACCCGCAAGGAAAAAGAGACACTTAAAGGGAAAGAGTCGCCATGTTTAGCAGCTTTTTTTAAAAAAAGATCTCGTCAATTTCACATAGAACGCGCTCTTCAGTCTCAGCCCTCCTCTTTTGTCCATTTCAGTCGCTGCAAAGATCTTTTGTTCTAACGCAGCGTGAAAAGAAAAACTTTCTTTAAATGCAATAAACTTAGACCTAACTCAAGTCTCTAAACAAATCCTCCTCTGGGCAATCTAAACCTATACAAGAGGTTTTGTTTTAACCATATGAAAATTCTGTTCGCTGTTAGCCTCTCAGAACCCAAGCTTACTACAGAAACTTAGAGGAGGGGTAGGGATAGAAGAAATATCATATATGATCTTTTATAATGCATGCTTAAAATATAAGAAAACAGGGAATGTCTTTGCTTTGGAATTCATAAATTATAATTTAATGCCAATGATAATTTACAACAAATGGCTGTTTACAAAAAAAAACTAACAGAAAACAAACAAGAAAAATGTGCTGTTTTAGTATTATAAAAACTTCACACTCACATAGTTACCACTTGCAATAGGGAAAAAACCTAGATCTAAAAGGTCAGCAGTACCCTCTAATAATAATAATATGCTACTACTAATCATAATATGCAGTAGGTCAGATTAAAACTGCCAGAATTCACAAATCATACATCATTTTCAGGCACAGATGTATCTACTGGAACTAAAGATCAGTATTTAATAAACTTTAAAATTTTCTTCCTTCTTTCCTTCCTTCCTTCCTTCCTTCCTCCCTTCCTTCCTTCCTTCCTTCCTTCCTTCCTTCCTTCCTTCCTTCCTTCCTTCCTTCCTTCCTTCCACAAAGTATTATATCGTATGGTTGAGGGGAGCCTCAAACAAGAACAAAATTGCAAGCTTTCACACACACACAAAGCATCTGCTCCAAACCAAAGGAAAAAAAGAAAGAAAAAGAAAAGAAGAGAAAAAGGTGTAAAACCAAAATAATTATTCCTTCCAACTCAGCTTCCTTTCTTATTCTTTCAAAAAAAAAAATGTCTTTTAAGGGCAAGAGCTACTCTGAGTGCAGAGACTACAGCTACATAATCAGAAGTGTACGAATGTTTATATGTACTTAGCTGCAATGTAAAATATGCTGATGACCTATGGTCATGCTCTCACAGTCTAATTTTTTAAAGCAATCCCGTTGTATGCTATCATATATACATTTAAAAAAAAAAAGATTCTTCATGCTAGAAGCTAAATCAGTCCATTTGAAGTCCTCTCCACAATAAGTGAGAACCACAGAATATTTTTATAATCACACACTTAAAGAAAACTCATTGCAAACAACTGCCCTATATTTACAAAGCCGCTATTAGTTTGCTTGAATGATCTTGTGCGTGAATGTCAGAAATGTACAAAAGATTTTTTTCTGATTATAAAATAGATACTGATCTCAAGATTCCTAATACTTTTCACAACAATACCTTTCCTATGCAGGCACTTAAGTGTGACAAATATAAGGGCCTTCTCTGGAAAATCCATTTTTAATTAAAAGGAGGATTACGTGAATAGGGGTGGCTTACCATATCAGACCAGCACTTCCTAAACCAGAGATAAACCATGAACTTCATCTTTACCCTCCCAACCCCAAATTAAACAGGCAAATACACTACTTCATGTTTGAACAAACTTACTGTGAGAGGTAAACAAATCAAGCACCTAGGGCAAACTCTAAGAAAGGTGAGGTGGACTTTTCTCGGATGCAAAGACAGTGGTGACAGCCAAACAGGTTTCAGATATCAAATAATATTTTAATTTCTGAATACTTTCAATTTTCCTTGGAATATAACACACAAAGACTCGACCAAACAGTTCAGTTATTATAACTTTTACAGTATACAGAAATGTTGCACTTAAAAAAAACCTTCAGTTTTTTAACACAAACTGTAAACTCTAAGATACTGAATCAATCACGTTACCTATAAGTGCCAACAGCGTTATTTTGTCATGCTGATTTCAATGGTATTTTTTTAAAAAGGGAAAATATCAACAATTATTATAATACAAAGGGTTTGCAAATATACAAACAGATATAGGAGTCTCATAACAATTCAAGATCTATACGGGACCCAATTCAAATTACAAAAGTTCACTTTTTATTCAAAACTTCAACTTGTGTCTTGGACACATCCCTTGGCCGCCAATAAATCCCACAGTTCATTCTTTCTTAAAATATATAAAAAAAAGCTAGGTTTGTTAAGGGGAAGGATTTTTTTTTTTTGGAGGGGGAGAGAGTATTTAAGTGTTGTGTGTGGTTCCTTTGGGTCTGTAATTAGAGCTCTCAGCTTCAACTAAATTTTGGTCACCACTTATAAGTGCGTTTCCATCATTAAGTAGCCTTTTAAAGTTTTATGTCTTCCTATGATATTTTCATGGACTCAGTTTTAATTCTTGCAGAACATATATTTTTAAGGATACACAGTTTTTAAGAAGCCAAGATTATATCAAAAATTATTATAGAACCACAGAATAAACTGGTTTGGAACCAGAAAAATACAAAAAAGAACAGCTATAGGTACATAGACACAGGACAATTAATAATTTGGAAAAAAAAGACTTACTTTCTCCATTCTGCTAATTTTCTCCAAATCTCCTTAAATGCACTTTTAGCGATATTTTAAAAGTTTACCAAAAAAAAGAAAGACTAATTTCCTTTTTTTATACAAAAATGATAAGTAGCAAGTTGTTCTGACCAACACAGGAGTTTTTTTTTTTTTAATGCATTCTGTAAAAGTTCATTTGACAGTCTTTTTTTTAAATTCACAGTCCATTAAATTCTTTCCTCTCTTCTTTTAGCAAACTTGTAACATCCTTTTATATCCTTTCTTAACAGAAGGAATTTAAGCAAACAAATCAGTCTTTTGCCTTTTCTTTCTCTGTTTCATTCCCCTTCTTTTTTTTTTTTTTTTATTGAATTGCCATGTAAGGCCAGTTAAAACTGCTGCCAGATAGTAACATATCCCTGATTAGGGTTTCTATGGGGGTTTTACCTACCAAACGGACGAAAAACAATTGCTCTATGACAGAAGAGGAGACAGTGCGAAGGGAAGGAAGGCGAAGCAAGAGCTTTCCAAATCGTGTTGGCTGGTTGGGGTACTGGCTCCTAACATACTCTTCCAAAGCACACTGTGACTTTTCCTGCAGGCTTTCCACATGGGCTACATCAGAGAGACCACAGGCATCTAAAAGAAAGTTACAAAAAAAAAAAAAAGAATACAGTTATCAGATTAGGAGGTTTGAAATGGGTTATAGAAAGTGTCTGCAGAGTGGTCGAGCATCCTTCAAATTAGATGTTAGACCAAAAAATAGCATTACTTAAAAAAAAAAATGAGGAGAGAAAGGGAAAGGATTAAGAAAGAGCATTGGATGGTGGTTCTGGTGGATTTTAAAGTCAAATGAAATGAAGGGTTTCACTGTCCACTGACCCAGAGTCTTGAGGCTACTAGATCACTACAAAAGGGCACTGAAAAGTACACTTGGTGACTCTGAGATGAAAAGGTTTCCAAACACCCCACTGTCCACTAACTCCCTTGCCACCTTTGCTAGAAAATAATTGTTTAGCTTATAATCCTATAGTTAGTTAAGGACTGTGGAGGGATAGGGTGAGGGGAGGGAGTGAGGGGAGCCGACAACCTGGCCCAGTAAAAAGTAATGGCGCCTAGGACTCAGCAACAGATTCTCCCCCCAAAGAAGACAACTCGTTTTTCTCCAGTCTTTGAAACTGATTTAAGTGGCCCTTTAAAACTGATCTTGTCAGTTTAGTCCATTCAGGGGCAGCCATGCAGACTGTGATCTCTCTGTTCATTTGAGCTGTTTCTTTTCCCCCCCTCTTTTCTTCTCTCTCTCTCTCTCTCTCTCTCTCTCTCTCTCTCTCTCTCTCTCTCTCTCTCTCTCTCTCTCTCTCTCTCTCTCCCCTCTTCTCCCCCAAACTCATACCCTTACAAAAGCACCCCCAGCTTATATCAACTGGCCACTTTCCCCCTTCTGATGGGAGAAAACACAATAAATTCCCTTTAAATAAGATCCTTCTTTGCTAAGAGAGCACAGGTTGTGACCTGACCTTTCTGTGGCTTACTAGGCAATGCTAGGACTAACACATGCATATTATGCATCATTAAAACTGAGGATTTAAAAGAGAGAGAGAGAGCATGTATAATATATGTATATACTTATATAGATACTTTACATATACAAAGAATATATAAGTTTCTGGAATCAGGAATTTTCAAAAATTACTCACACAAGACTTCTTTTGCATTTGTACTGTGTCTATTCCTGAATAATATAAGAGAAACCTTTATCTAGTTGGGAGGCAATTTGCATTCTCCACACCAGGGCTCACATTTTGCAAATAGTAATAAATTAAACAGTTACGACAATATCAGATTTTTTTTCCTAGAAAGACTAAGAGCAAAGCTAAGAACTAAATATCAAATCCAAAAATTAAAGTGACTTCCCTGGTCAGAAATGAGTAGGGAAATGGAATGGGAATATGGCAAGTGTGCATGTGTGGTGGGATGTTTGTTTCTGTATGTTTGAGCAGGGAAGTCACCCTAAAATGATAGGCCAATATAAAAAAAAAATTCTTAGATGCAAAAGTCTCCATTCAGCTCTTACTTTGTCCCAGTATAGCTTTTTAATTGATTACCATAAGACTTTAGAAGGTGAAATAGGGGTGGGAAGGGGGAGTTTATGTGTTAAGGAATAATATATAAAAGGAAACTTGGGTCAAGACCCAGGACCTGGAAAATATCCAACTAATGACTTGGTTCCCTGGACCCCCTTAAACACAACAAGTAAAGAATTGTGAGTCCTTCACTCCCATGAACTACATTTCCCTCCCTGTTTCCTGATATCAGTCTTAAAAGCTGTGATGAGTAATTATTTTTCAAGTCCTACTTCAATTCAAATGTTTATCATTCTGAATTAGGAGACTCTCCTCTAAGCTTTGACAAAAGAATTGGTTGAAAACTTGACAAAATTTCTAGGGGTACATCCAATGCATAGTGCCATTATATATAGCCTAGAAATGGTATGTTTAGCTCAGATATTGCATAAATTGCAAAGCTCTATATCTCAAAAATAATTTGGCCTCAAGAGTTAATTAATATCAGTTACATTACTCACACAGGTTAAACTACATGCAAACTAATTAGATTTCATAATGCATTCATTATTGTTTTATAACTCATGCACTATTTATATACAGCTCAAGTAGGCACATACTTTCTCCTTTGAATTATCTGAAAATACCTTGCTTGTTTGATAATTTAGGAAAAGAGGCAGAGATATGTAACTACACAATTACATCTTAAAGCATCATCTGCACTCCTTCTCTTCCAACTAACACTAAGTGCAATCTGTAACCCTGAACTATTAGCCTATCTACATACACACACAAATATATGTGTATGTGTATGTATATATGCTATTTTGAAAACCACTAGATCAGGTTGGATGGGACTACAAGAGCTCCTGCAGAGTTAACATGCAAACTTTTCTCCTGACCTGAAAGGAGACAGGGTTGCTGAGGTGCTCATATTTGTTTGCCCTGGCAAGGCAGAACTGGAAAAGGGGATGCAATCACTGTCCATGAGGACTGAAAGCATCTTGAAAGAGTCCCTCTGGCCTCTTCAGGCTGGGGGTGGGAGGAAGGGGAAAGAAGACAGTATAAAATAGAATGGGGAGAGGACAGAGAAATGCATTTCATTCCCACTGCTTATTCGATGTAGTCTCCCTTTGCAGCCTAATGGGAGAGATCCTAGACTCAAGGTTCAGCCTAACTTGGCCCTCTGCTAGAGCCTGGGTGGCTTGCCTGAAGCACACCATTCTACAATGCCATTGTTTCTCCAGTCTTATTTCCCCAGGCTGCCATTACTCTAAGAGTCTACATGCTAAACAAAGTTTCTACGGGATTCTAGTCACAATTTCTTTTCCCCCCACGCTCACCCCAAGGGGAGGGGGAAGGGCTAGTGATTGGACTCATGACCCCAACAGGCTCCCTGCCTCTTCTCCTCCCATCAATTCCCCTTCTCCCCTCCCCCATCTCAACACATGGCGAGGAAACATTCAAAGTGTGGCCAACACATTGGGCGCTAGGCTGTGGCTTTTATGTTTATTTGTTTTCCCTTTGATTCCTACCTGAGGTGAAGAGGACTATGGCCTTTAAACAGCTGTATTCTGCTGAGTCAACGTGTAATGCCTTCAGTTTTTCCACTTGCTCCTGGAAGATTCGTATGTGGTCCATAAAGGCGACCACTCGGTCAGCAGACATCGGCGAGGCATGGAGGCCCGCCGCTGCCAGGAGCGGGGCAACGTGGAGGGGCATGGAGCACTGTGCAGCATTGAGCACAAACAACTCGCTCCAGGTCAGCCGGAGGAGGGCCACCTGGTCTGTGATCTGGAGGTCTGGGAAGAAGGGGATATTCCGGGCCCACTCCACTGCGCTGAAGAGCATGCGAGCTGCCAGTTCACAAATGTTCTCGATGCCCATGATGTTGTTGGGCTGCATGCACTGGCTGCCAAAGCGCGACGTTGGGTAGGGCTCAGCTCGGAGAAGCAGGGATATATATCCGGATAGGTAGGAATGGCAGTTGAGTGGGTCTCCATTTGTCAAGGCGAACTGACCATGAGTTGGCTGTGTGGGTGGCATTCTTCCCCTTTGGACGGCTGCAGTAAATAAAGAAGAAACTACAGCAATTAATACCTGAATTGGTTGGGTTATCTCAAAAGATTCAAGAGTAAGTTTTTGTGGCGTTTGTTCTGCATTGTCTTCTCCACTTCCCAGCCCCCACCACTTCAAAAGTCAGATCATAGTACCCTGTTATTTCCAGACAGATTTCTCTGCTTGCAAACACGTGAGAGAGAGAGATCTGGGAATCTGCTTGCTTTCTGACTGATTCAAGTCAAACCAACACAGAGGCTACATAATGTTGTATACTTGCCTAAAATGCTCCTGCTTGGAGCTGCGGTAAGAACCCAGACTGTTCACTTCCTAAACACACCCGGCTGCTTTTGTGTTTTCTCTCTTATGAGAGGAATGTGTCATTCTGAGGGCATTTTTCTTCTTTACAGCTAAACATCTGATATTTCTTATTGATTGGGGGAGGGGAGAGCGGGAGGGGCTGAAAGGGAGGGGGAGACGTTCTTTCAAAATACACAGTGCTCGCCCCAAACGGCCTTTATTGACTTTCGAATAATCCTTCCAAAAAACACACACCCCAACCAGACCACTGCAAGAGAAATGCATTATTATTTAAAACCACATCTATTAGCTGATCAGTGAATTGAGGGCTTTTCTTTTGGTTAATAAATTTACATGGAGAGAGGGAGAGAGAGAAAGAGAGGGGGAAGAGAGGGAAACAGAAGGGAGGGAGCGAGCGAGCGAGACACGAGAGAGATTAGAAAGGATCGCCTGAGAGAGGCAGACACGGAGAGGGCGAGAGGGAGCGAGAGTGTTGCTAAAATGTTTTTGATTTATATTTGTTACTTAACGTATTACAAGGTTAGTTACTCTTGCAGAAACACAAAGAAAACAAGGCGATCCCTAACCCTTAACCTACATTACGGCGCCCAGGCTCTAAGCACGCCATTGGAAAACTGGAGCTCACATTTCTCGTCTAATTTTATATCACAAAGACCTAACTTGCCCAGAGCGAAAGCAGCCACGGATGGCCTTTTTTTTTTTTTCAATCCTACCATGTTCTCTCTCCTTCCAGAAGTGAAAGAAAAAGAAAACAACACAGGTATTTTTAAAAAGCAGAATGTTAATCCACGGAGGATCAAATGAGAGCTGTACACTGTGCTAATACAGTGAAGTGCATAAAATTGTCATTGTAATTTGAACCTCCTGTACAAAAGTACAATCTCAGGTTAGGTTTTTTTTTTTTTTTAATCTGGGGGAGGGGAAGGGAAGGATATATGTTGAACATGCAGGAAAATAAGCCAACAGGAAAAAAAAAGTAAACCAGACTTAAAAAAAATTCCCAAAACAAAACACCCCATCATATCCCTTTCACAGAGTCGAATTAAAATTCAGTTCCAATCAATGAAAACAAAATCAAAACAAGGTGGGGGAGGGAAGAGGAATCAGTTGGAATGCTGGAAAAAGCATGCAGTTTTTTTTCCATCTGAGTTTTTTTTCTCTCTCTCGGTTTAATTACTTAAAGACCGATTTAAAAAAAATACAAAAGGCAGTGAACTGTAAATTGGAAAACAAATGAAATCCCAATACCTTCCCGTCTCATGCCAACTTTGAGGCATTTTTTGAGGCGGCAGTACTGACACTGATTGCGGTGGTGTTGGTCTATAGGACAGTTCCTGTTGGCACGACAAGTGTAACTCAGGTTCCTCCTTACACTCCTCTTGAAGAAACTCTTGCAACCCTCGCAGGTAAACTGGCCATAATGTTTGCCACTAGATTTGTCCCCACAAACCACACACTCAATGTGCTGCTGTTGCTGCTGCTTGTCTCCGGCTTGGCTCTGCTGGCTGGGCTGGTTGGTCTGGACTGGAGTGCTGGGGGGGCCCCCTTGGCCCGGAGTTTGCGGGGTGTGAGGGGCCCCGGCTGGTGGTCCTTGGACTGGAGGTGCTTGCGAAGGTTGAGTTCCCTGGTTTCCTGGTACATCGTCTTGGGGGTCTCGCCACGCACCAACTACCATTGCCATATCTATCGGACACCGTTTCCAAACTTCCTGTTCCCCTTTCTTTCTCTCGGGCTCTCTGGTCTTTCTCTCTCTCTCTCTTTCTCTCTCTCTCTTTCTTTTGTGTGTGTGTGTCTGAGTGTGAGTGTGTCTGGGTGTGTGTTTTTTTTGGAAAGTTTGTTTGTTGCTTTTCTTGCTTTCAGATCAGCTTTGGCGGTTTTCGGGGGGCTTTAAAAGGAGAAGGGGAGGGGAAAGGGAAGGGGGGAGCGCATATATCGGCAAAATGTGGAGAGCGAGGGAGGGGAGGGGGGGAGATGGAAGTCGATTGTCTGGCTTCAAGACAGAAGTAGAAAAAAATCTCTTCAAAGATCTCTCTCTCTCTCGCTTGCTTTCTCTCTCTTTCTCTCTCTCACTCTCTCTCTCACTCTCTCACTCTCACTCACTCACTCTCTCTCAAAGCTATTTTGTAGCAGAGGAGTTGGAGGAGGAGAGGCGACTGTCTGGGGGCCAAGTCCAGGGCAGCTCACAGTCAGCCATTCAGGAAAGCCATCAAAATAAGAATGAATAAAAGATTAAAGATTACACACACAGGGGCGAAAAAAGACAACTACAAGACTTCGTTCGGTGCAGGGAGCCGACGCTCTCGCCGGAGCTTTTGTCAAGTCCAGGGGTATAACCATGAAACTGATCAGATTCTTGCTTTGGCTTCGGCTTCGGCTCCTGCGCGCTGGGTTCGTCCTGCCGCTCGTGGTGCTGCTGCTGCTGCCGCCGCCGCCGCCGCCGCCGCTCCTCCTGCTGCTTCCCCCTGCTCGCTTGTGGTCGCTGCTGCCGCCGCCGCCGCCGCCGTCGCCGCCGCCGCCGCTGCAGCTCCTCCTCCTCCTCCTTGCTCCTTCTAGCGAGTGGTTCTAGCGCCGCTGGTTCAGACACATAGGGAAAGAGTCAACTCTCCAGCAGCAGCGGGGATAATGATAAAAGAGAGAGAGGAGGGAAGATCACAACCTAGAAGAACATCCTTCATGCGCAAAAAAAAAAAAAAAAAAAAAAAAAAAAGCCACACAACACAGCACAGAGAAGGCAACTCAGGGAGGGAGGGGAAAAAAAAGGGAGGGAGGGGGGGAGAGAAAAGGACAGAGAATCAAAGTGATCAAATATGCTAAAAAGGGGGGTTAGGGAGTGAATGCGATTTATAGGCGCCGGGGCTGGCAGAAGTGGTTTCTCTGCGATCAGCTCACTGAGCTCTCTATATAGTGAACTTTGACACGACTGCTGCAACTTAGCACACGTTACCATGGCGACCACTCGCCTTATAAGGCAACAGACTGTGTTTGACTGGTCAAAAGCTCCCGGACCGCCCCTTCCCCCTCATTGGCCAAGTGAGCCTTGTGCTGCCTGGTATGGCTGCCAGAGAGAGCTGCCCGGTCCTAAAGGGAGATGAGTCTCTGGCAGTTCGCTTCAGCCTTGCCTCCTCCGACTTGCAACAGAGGGGGGCGGGGGAGAGGACGGGGGAAAGAAAGGCGATGGGAAGGGGGGGAGGGAGAAATCCCGGCTAAAGGGATTATTATTTTTTTGCACCCCTTCTCCCTTTTTTGCACCCCCCTTTATACCACCAAAGCTCGCATCAGAGATTTTATCAAAGATGAGAGAAACAGCTAAACATGCATGCAAAATAGAACTAAAAAGCCATTTGTGAAGCATTGAAAATAAGACTCTTCTCCTCAACTTCCAGGCGCCGCGAAATCGATCTCAGAAAGAACGTGGGGCTCTCACATTTTTATGTTGAGAATGTTGGGGAAGAAAAGTTACTTGGGATTTTTTTTTTTTTAAGTTCGGGTAATGGGGGAGCAGATGAAGGGAGCTAGATAGAAGAGAATGAAAATGACGTTGGCTACACCAGATGATTGGTCAACCTTCTAATAAATACCTCTAATCACTGACTGCGTTTGTTGTGGTTTTAAAAAAATATGATATTCAACTTTCTGGGTTTTTTTTCTTTTTAGGGTTAAAATTGCACAGTTATGTGGAATGAACTTTTAACTGTTCAAATAAAGTATATGTGGGATGCTGATCCCCCAAAAAGGTAACTGGATTTTACTGTGCTCATAAAGTTAAACTACACCTTCCTGAACTTCATCCATTATTACTTGTTTTAAATAACTGTAAAGCAGAGATGGTAAATTAAAGTAGGCAATAGTCTTCTTTGGAGGGGGGAAGAGGTCTTTCTGACTGAATGATATGAAAGTTATTTCTAACGCATCCACTTTATCCTCATACTATACTAATGTATATATATACATACATGTGCATTCATGTCTGAAATATCCATGCATTTTATATACATCTTTCAATATAAAAGGACAAAGACTTCAGAGAAAATGCTTCTAAATTACAGAATAGTTGACTAAACACGTCATTGTTTCTCGATTTCTCCCTAGCCTTCAAATAACCATTGAAACCCTCAAGCAAGGGATCCTAAGCGGAATTGGAAATAGTATAAGCACACATATCTTTCTGGGGACACACACAAGCAAAATTAAGAAAAGGAGGTTTTATATCAGTAAAAGCAATTTGATTCAAGCATACACCATAACCTTCAGTTCTGTTGTGCAAAAATGATTCAAGATAACTGTTTCTGTATGCCAGTGTGAGCGGTTTTTAAAAAGGATGAAACATATATCTTACAAGATTTCCCCATAACGCAACATACTTCAATTTATTAAGTTTTCTGTTTGCTTTCGACGAGGCAGTGGTTCATGATTATTACATATTTATAGGATAAGATTATGACTCAAGAACACAGATTCTTTACTCTTGAGAAACTCTAGACAGGTAAGTCAACCAAGTATATGCATTTTAAAATGTGAAGAGTTAAAAACAAGGAGCACCAAGAGTGATGAACACATCATGTAAATGAATTAATTAATAACTAAAAGAGAAATATTTTTGCCATATAGGCAGCCGCAGAGATTGGAGATTCCTAGGCTAGCCTTTCTACCACCACCACCCCATCCAACCCCTATCCTTTCAATACTCACAAACCTGGATCTACATGCACTTCGCATTAAATACCTTATCCACATACACACTGACAATAATAGAAAGGTAAAAAGTGGAGCTATATAAAGATAAGGGGCTAGATGTTGAAAATTATTTCCCCCCCTTCTGCATGTGTCTGGAGTCTTCCAACCTATACAGTGTTGGCGGTATCACATATTTCACTAAAGCCCCAGGTGCTCAGATTCTTTGAAAGTTGTAAACACACACACACACACATATACACACACACACTCACTCACAACCTCTATAGTGGACACTGAACTATCATAAACCTGGTAGGTAATGAGATTGCCCATGCTGAGAGGTGCGGACGGTCACAGCCAAAGCCAAGCTGGGAAATTCCAATTGATTAGAGCAACAATATAACTTTCACTTAAAAAAAATGACACGGTAGGTGGAAAAGAAACAAAATTAGGAGAATAGGGAAACTATTTTTTTTAAACCCTTAAAAATTTCAAGAGTCACCTATGGTACCTACAGATTTCGAAATATTAGGGAGAGAGCTTTTGTCTATTACTTCTAATGCAGACTTGTAATGGGGTTGTGGTTTAGATAGGAAAAGATGAAGGGGATTCCCATTTCAACTCAGTAAAGGATCAGAATAATTGATTACAGGGAGACCTTAATTCTTTCCTCACCCCTATAGATATCTTCACAGCACGATGAGCCTTTAAAAACATGCACAAGAATAACAGGTTGAATGGTAGATCGCCTTTTAAGTCCATTTAGAAAATTTTGAAAACCGAAGTATATAGTCTGATTGCTTCAGTCTTAAAATAAAAAAAAAAATCCATCCATCTCACTTATTAACTACTTGTTCATCAGAAGATACAGCTTACATAAATTTTACGAACAAATACTGTTTTAATATTTATTTTTAATAAACAATTTCGAGTTTCTTTAGAACATAGAAAAATATGTTTATGAACTGAAGCTAATTTTACTGAATTAAAAAAAAAAAAAAGATGAGAGGGATCAAGACCAGGAAGAGGGGATGAATTCTGAAACGTCTTCATTAGAGGCACATCGACTGTGAAAAGACATCTCCAAAAACTAAATTTGGTAAGTGATACCATTGTTATTATTGTTTTTAAACCCCCTCCTTACTCTTTTTATTGTAGATGTAAATTTATTTTAATGAGAAGAATGGTAAGCTTTAATTTAAAGAAAGTTGGGATAAATCTGTGTAATTCTAAAAAAGGGAATGCATTTTCCTGGTTGAAAGTCGCCTAACAGTGCTGTAATTCTTTGCAGATTAAATCGCAATATGAAGACAACATCGAACAAATACCGAGTTTCACTCTGAACTCAGTGGAAACCAGTTACGTCTAACAGAATTCATTGAATTCCTCTTCTCCCTGAATATAGGATGTGTGTGTTTTTCTCTTCCACCACACTGAAGCACCATGAATAGGGAAAGTGGCTCCTATTGTGTCCCTCTGAACTTCCAAGTCAATGCAATTTTTAACCACTGGCTTGTGGTACTTTGAAAATCACCAGGGGCTGTCAGAGTTGGGTCCTCTGAAAAATTTACAGTGCTAAATCAGAGCATATGCTGTGAGGGAAAAAATTGCTTAAGATTGGAGCAAGTACAGTATCTGTCTGCCCCCTAGTGTAAGGCTCTTATCTGCCTAAAATTCAACTTTAAAAGAAAAGGAGCTCTTAAAGGGAAACGACTTTTGGCTCACGTATGCATACGAGAATGAAACTTCTGTACGTTTTAATCTGATTAATTCTTAAGGATTTAAAATTAATTGGCTTGGGCATTGCTGAACTGGACCATACGATTTTAACCTCGGCGTTCACCACGCCAATGCTGAATAGGTATTTTTTTTTGGACTGGGTTTGTATGACTCCCACCCTCCACCCCCTTCTCTCTCTTTCCTTTTCTCTCTCTCTCTTTCTCTCCCTCTCTCCCTCTCTCTTTTTAAAATGAGGAACCATTCCTTGAATGTTTTGGTCAGAGCAGAACATTGCTTCTTAAGTCAGATCCGCGCGGTTGCAATAAAGAGCAAAAAGATAAGTATTTGCCTTAAAGCTGCAAGCAAACTTCACCACACCTCCCGATGGTGAGTACCCTCTTCTTGCAATTGTACTACTAGCTTGAACAGAAAGCTTTCCTTTCGAGCTGGCGTTGCGGAGAACATCCAGCCAGGCTTGACTTTCTCTAGTATTGCTGTCAGTTGCACAAGGTTGCAAAATTAAGTGCAGTTTAAAATGTAACAGTAAATTTTGATACTTAGTTCAAGCTTGGCACGTCGTTTGCTATATAAACCGAGTAGTCTGGAAATACAAGCTTTAGTGGGCTGGCTCTTATTTTTGCCTTATTGTAGGAAAATAGTTTATACAGCACAGTACTTACTATTAGACTCAATCATATTTTGGCAGCTTTGCAATTTTGTCCCCCCTACCCCACCCCACCTCAGGACACATGTAATAAAATATAGCAATGCAATGCTTTGGATTTACTTCCCTTCTCCTTCCCCAACCCCCTCAAACCCATTAATAGCCATATCACACATGTTAGCAAACAGGTTTTTTAAAAAGCACGAAGTAATATAAAATCACACACAGTACAATAAGAAAGTAAAAAAAGAAGAAAAAGCTATAAGTAAACATACCAAAACCATATTTGCCTTGTTCAAGGTCCCAAACCGCTTGCATCTTCCTTCTAAACTGGAATAACTCTCCTTTAGTTTGGCAGGTGAAATAAACGCTTTGTTTGCCCCCTGAAAAGATGTGTCTTTGGTAATTAAAGAGAATCTCCTTCTTGGTATTTATCTAAGCGATTGTGCAAACTGATAAAAAAGTAGGCTATAGCCTTCAGGGAAAAAGAGGAAAGGTGAAAGAAAAGATCTTCAACCTAAGGGAAGTGCTTTCCATGTATTATTAGCTTTCAGCCTTGGAAAATACTGAACACTAACTTTACACAGACAAGGTTTCAGGGAGCTTTGTACATAGCTGCTGAGGAATGCACGCCTCGCCTTTAAGAAAAATCCCCCAAACCCAAGGTAGGAGATGCCTTGAGTGATCCTTGTCTCTCATCTCATTCCTTAGAAGGAAGAGTACGTTGCTACACCTTGTTTGGGGCTGGAAAGACGAGACTTTAAAAACACCCGTCCAATTGAAAAAATCTCCCAACTTAATGAGTTTAGTCGTAGGATGTATGAAATGATTTCGAGCCTCAGCAGAAAACCGCAAACAACTATAGGCTATATTGCAAAGAAAGATGAACACAGGCACAGCAAAATTACACTGTTTGGGGTCGGGAGGGATGTAGCCTAATCCTAAAGCAAGTTGGAAAAAAACTGAGCTAGGGGGGGAAAACACATCACAGCAGAGTGGCAGATCCCCCTCTCCCTCGATCAAAGATAGAACTTTAAATGGGGGTCAACATTTTTCAGAGGAATCCGTTTGAACATTCATTTTTTTGCTCTTAACTCAAGCCCCCAAAGAGATTTTCCCCCCATTTGGATAAATTTTCTCTCTACCTCCATTTTGTAACTTCACAAAATAGAAAATATTTATTTTTTGATGATTCATTTGAGAGACATAGAAGAATTCCCATTCCATGACCATAAAATGAATACTCAATAATCCTATCACCCCCTCCCACCTAAAACCCTGAAGGAGAACCACCAGTACAGTAGATTAAGAAAATTCAGACCAAATTATATTGCATTTGGCAGTCTAATACAGTTTTAACTAATGGATTTTTTTTTTGTTTTGTTTTAAGAGAAGAATAATGGTGAAACATGGATCTTTTATTTTAGGAAACTGTTATGGTAAGATGTATGTCAGACTTGACAAATGGAACAAACGTTCCTCCACTGTTTCTTGTCCTTGTCTTAAACAGGAATTAAGTTAAACACAGTGCTGAATGTTAATTACATGTTTACTGGCTAATGAAAATTACAAATGGTTTTGCCACCTCAAACAATGATGAAAACTATGAAGACACTGTAATTATATACTTTGAGGAAAATAACTTAGAATATTGATCATAAGAAGTGTAAATCTTTTTTTAAACTATTCATTAATACCATAAATATGGTCTACAAAAGTTTTCTTTGTGGTTTGCATAATCAGTATACCAAACGGATGGTGGGGGATGCTTCTGAAAAAGGTGGTGAACTATTTCCAATGGAGTACACTTCTGTAACTCTCGGGTCTTCCCACTCCCACTCCTATTCTTACCCCTCCCCCCCTCGCTCCCAGCCACACCTCTGCCCCTCCCCCTTTGCCCCAGGAGGTCCGGGGAGAATTATGAAGGTGTGATGACAAGCACTGAGGTTACAGTTCAGGTCGAAATGATGTCATCCTCTGCTTTCTCCTTCTTCCCCCTCCCTCCCCCAGTCATCTCCATAAGGTTCCTGCCCTGGAACTGAGCATCGCTTTTGCATCCAGGTCGACTAAGTCGGTCATTTTCTGGGATAACCTGAGGTTTAGTTGGACCAGTTTTACAAGGGAATTCATTCAGGCACAGCGAAGGAACCTTGGGGAGCTTTAGATCTCCATCAAAGGTGGAGTTAGTAATTCATTTCAAAAGGGGGAAAAAAAAGGTAAAGTGGAAAATCTACCAAGAGCCAGCTAAATTCCCTCCGTTTTTTCTTTTTTAAACTTTGGCCCAACTTGTAGTGATAGCTGTCACTCTGATCCCCGGGGTCAAAGGTGAGGGCTACCCTAACTCTAAAAGCCTTCGAAGGACCAAGTTGGAAACCAGGGCTGCAATCTTAATAACCATAATGTCCCAATGATTAAGAAGGGAAGGCTTGTAAAATATGGACTGGGAGTGTGGGGGGAGGGAGAGGTGAAGGATAGTGGTCACAAAACACAACGTGTTGTGTTGTTTTTTTTCTTTTTAATAAGAGCAATATTAAGGATTTTTAAAAAGTGCTCTATGGTTGTGGGATTGGATTCTTCTTTTTCCTGAGAATTCCCAAGGCACTGGTCTTTGTCTTAGTAGGAATGGAGTTTCTGAATGGTGTGAAAGGGACAGAGAGGGTCGCTTCAAATCGATTTTACTTGTCCTTTCTGTCTTTTCGGATCAACGCCCTTCAATGGACACAGAGGTGCTCTTTCAACCAAAAACTTGTGCGACATTTTCTGCCTGTATTAGTGCTAAATACAATAAACGCTGGGCAGATTTTTTTTCTCCAAAGCAAGAAAGCACCCTAATTAAATTGTTTTATATGGACAGTCAAGACAGACCAATTAAGTATGCATTAGTATAAAGATATATCCTTGAGATAAGGGCACTTTAGAAAACATTTGTAGGACAAAAGGTGGGATTGCAGATGGGCTAAGTCTTACCCCTTGAAGACTCTCATACCTTCCCCCTTCCCCTTAGTCTCCTTTTATTTATTTATTTTCAGACCTGCAGAGAGTGAATGAAAGTACTGAACAGAGGCTAAGTCTGTTGTCATGCCAGCTAACAGGTGGAGAGGATGGTGGGGACCATTCTGCCTTTCAGGGTCTTGGTCCCCACCCACCCCCACCCCCGGTACTGTATCCCCAGACTCTGAGGTACATAGATAGCAATTCATTTCCTTCGAGAATCATAGCTCAGACCATTTACTGGTCATGGTTGGAGGGTCCCTGAAGAGCGCTGGAGAGGTTATAGTCCTGTGCACTATTTTCGATGAAGCTAAGCATCTGGGGGCGGGGGGGGGGTGGGGGGGGGTGGGTGTAACTAGACCATTGGTCCAACAGTGACTTCCTTGGCAGGAGGATCTTTTTTTGTGGGGGAGAGGTTGGGGGATACGAAGTAGATTAGGGTGAGGAGAGGAGGGAAATTGGTGGTGGTAGTAGGGGGTTAATGTAGCCTTTTTATCATCCACCAGACTACAGCCTTGTTTTGCCATTACTTAGAAAAAAAAATGTTGATGGATGGAACACCTTGGAGTGAACTTTAGCTTCTCTACTGAGGATGGAGATGATCCCTGAGTTAGAAATTAAAACACCTTCCCCTTTCTAGCTTGTCAGTTGATTCAGGAGATGTTTGCTGGGGATAGGGGTGGGTGGGACAGAAAGGTTAGTGGTAGAAGTAGGGGTGTGGAAAAGTAGTTATTCAAAGCTAAAGCAGCACTGGACCGGATTCTTGGACCTCTGGATCTCTCACGCCCCTTCCTCTCTCCTCCCTCCTTTCTTAATTTCCAACTGAAGAATTAGATAAAGAATAGGAAATGTAGGGAGTGGGAGAGGGGGTTCTTGCAAAAAAGGAAATTAACGAGTTTGAAAGGTGGTTCCGAAGATATCCATTTTATACCAAGGCTTTGAAAGTGTTAGAAGATCAGAGAGGAAGAAAGGGGAAAAAGGTAGCAGGGAGGAGAGCTCAAGTCCTCCCTTCTCATGGAATAATTCAGCCCTTGCATAGGTGGCTTAATGTCAAAAGTAAAAAAGGTTTAAAAGACATATTTAAAAGCAAGTTCTTCCCTTTGCTGGTTCCATTCGAACATAAATCAGAGCCCAGAAGAGGAAGAGAAGAACTCATCTAAACAGAGCTCAGCAAGTCTCCTCCTGGACAATGGGAACCTCCTGTTGGGCTGGGTATTGATCAGGAGAGGAGCTGAAGATGTCACCACACTAAATATTTACTGATCACACACAAATAGCCGGGACTTGAACGATTTTCTCCTGTGAGGAGAGCGCAGAGAGAAGGGTAAATCATTTTATTAGTGTGTATAAAGCAAAGAGCACACTCTGGGTTGGAGTGTTTTAAGATGTGTCTTCAACGGGATGAAAAGAGTTAGAAAATCGATATGAAGTGATTTAGAAGCCCCCATAGTGACAAAGGGGCAGGGAGTTTCATAGATTTGGCTATACCAGGAGGGGAAAATCAAGAAAGGAGGGAGAGAAACTCTTTCACCACCTTCCTCCCCCCTGCCAAAGAAAAATGTTATTAGGCTTTCTTCTCCCTCCCCCGGACAGCAAAAGAAGTCTTGGAAGACGCTGGGGAAGGAGAATCCTAAAATTCTAGTCAACTAAGAATTAGTGGTGGATGCAGGGATGCAAAGGCATCAGAAAGGCAGAGAGAGAGAGTGGCTAGGACGGGGAGAGGGGTCTCCTAAAAGCCACGGTTTCTATAGAATCTGGAAACATTATTATGAAAGGTGGAAGTGTAAAACGGCAACAAAGCTTTGAAATAAATGCCTGGGACATTTTGAAAGTAACTTGCAAATGACTCGACATTGACACGAGCAACAGAAGCTAAAGGAAATGATCCCAGATATACCTTATTTTTTGTTTGTTTTAAATAAGCAACCGAGAAGTCATTCTGTCTCCACCCCATGCCACAAAACAAATGTCTCATAAAACAGGTATAGCATCCTCCCCACCCCCAATTTCGACTAAAAGGGGCGCACCAATTCCAATTCACTGCAACCAGCAGACCCAAATCTTTGGCATCTTTCTTATTGATAAAGTCGCCCCTTCAACTTCCCACTCGTCCCTAGGAACCCCCCTCCCATTTCGAATGACAGCTCAGTCAATATTTATTAATATGAACAAACGCCCCTGCCCCGCTGTGACTCTGTCCCTTCGGGAGTCTTCAAGCGCAGTAGCAGACTGAGAGCGAGGGAACTCCTCTGGGTGGGATCAAAGCAGAATCCCCACTCAGTTTCCAGGTACTGGGAGGGATGGAGGGGAAATCGCTTAAGTCAGGGACTAGCTCTATGAGTCTAGATAGCGACATGGCAGCAGGCAGAGAAGCCAGGGCCAGTCCACAGGGCAGGAAATCAGGTTTGGGTAATTAACCTAAATCCTAGTGATGAAAACCTTTTTCTTGCCACAAGGCTGAGATGCAGAGAGGGCAAATTGATGGAGGCGCAGCAACTTTTAAGGAAAGGGTTTGCTCGCTGAACTTAGCAAAGCTTCCTGAATGTTTTTCTGGTAAGGAGAGAAAACCCTTATCCGAAAAAGAAAGCAGCAGGACTGATGTGAAAATGGCTTTTCACTTCTCTAAGTGCTGGTGTGGCTACTGTAAACAAACCTTGAAGGCAGAAACAGCTGCAAATAATCAACTGGCCACTAATTTCTAGGGAAAGGGAGGGGGGTGGGAGTAAGAAGGTGAGGGAAGTATTGCTTTTTCATTTTTCTCCTTCGCCTCCCCCCCATTGGGTTCCCCCCCCCAAAGACATTATTGTGGATATTTCTATTTTATTTTTATTGTTTTGAGGGTTGATTTTTTTTTTTTTATTAAACCTGGGAGAGCTCATGCAGACTGTCCTGGTTGGATCATCAGAGCAACAGGAAAGATAGGTACAGATCCAATTAACAGTTTTCCATAGCTAGAGTTTCCCTCCTCCCCCCCCTCCAGAATCCCAGTGGATTTAGAGCAATATGTTCAGGTGTGAGGCAATGAGTGCCTATAACTCCTTTCACTATAATCGTATAACCTCTTTACCTAATTCCTTAGATTGGAGATAGGAAGACTCTGACCTTGAGGTTGTAAGGAGCTTGGTCTCATTAACCCTTCCTAGTCCAAGACAGAACTAAGGTTAACCATACTAATCTACGGAAAGGGACTGCTGAAAAGGAAAGGAGAGGTCAGCAAGTAGCATTGAACTCAGTCCACTTGCAAGATTTTTTTTAGTTCTCTACCCTGCTCTTCTCTTTCTACCTCCAAAGTATGAACACAGATTTCCATGAGACAAATAATATTTTGTCACCATTAAAAATACATGAAATGCATTTTAGGGATCAGAAAATATTAATCAGTAAAACATTTAGTTCTCTTTGACTGAATGATATATTCAGTGTTTTTAGTGTTTCCAAAATGTATGTGACAGTAAATTTGG